>NC_133349.1:13211606-13511606 GCF_030506205.2 Paramisgurnus dabryanus
TAACACAGCGGATATTAGATTAGCAGTAACTAGTTTTTTTTAAATGTCGTTTATTGCGTTTTGTAACCAAGTTCTTAATATATACAGTTCTATTAATGATATGCTGTATGATAATATTTAGCTGTACACATATGTACATATACATGCAATACTTTGTATATACTGTATAAATCCCACATGTAAGGGTGTTTTTTCAATTACAATGTCGACGAAGCTGATATTACTTAAAAATAACAGATTGAAACTTTTTTCTTTTATATATGAAGGCCGCATTCAAATCTTACTTTATCATAATTTAACTTCTTGACTTTAAATATGATTTGTTTTCCTTTTTTATTCTTAAACTTAAATAAATTCTACAATAAAAACTGGAATTATTATATTTTAAATCTAAAAGGTGAAATAACCAATTCAACACTCTAAAAAAAATTGTGCTAAATAACACTAAAAGCTTGTTATCATACTGTAAGGGAACCATTTTTAGTGCTATACCTGTAAAGCTCCTATGAAGAACCAAACAGGTTGATACAGCACCACTATGGCACCAGATATAGTTATTTATAGCACAATATGGTTCTACACATGTGCTACAAAGGTACTACATAGGTGCTATATAGCACTTAAACTGGTTCCGATTACGAGCCAGTAAACCCCTTTTAGTGCTATTTAGCACCGTTTGTTTTTAAAGTGAATATCTATTGCAAAATAATTATGAATCTATAAAAATATCTCTATATAAATTATACTTTTCCCCCCAAAAGTGTTAAATGGATTTTTGTGATGTATATCCATGAATGAATATTGTTTGTAAAAGTAAATTAATTTGTTTTACTTTGCATTTTTATTCTATTAGGTTATCGGCACCAAAAGTGCCCTTTTAGAAGAAACACTAATTACACATAACTACATTATATACAATAAGCAGACAGCAAGTGTGTTGTTACGGTTACGTGCCTGGCCTGAAGTTAACTTCCGGTCTGTAATTGTTTATTGGCCTGGCTAGTGGCTTAACTAGAGTCTTTAGCGAAAATTTAAATGTTTTGGTTTCCTACGGACCAGTGTAGATGGCAAGCATGGATCACTCCTGTGTGAAGAAAGGTTTGGTGGCCAGGCAAGAATTCAAGGATCTGTAGCTAACATTCTATACGTTATTTTACATGGTACCATTACCTCACTGTAGTATTTGATGCTTTGACTGTGATTTGAACTAATTTAGTTGTTATTTATTTTCCTAGTTATGAGAAATAATCTACTCTGTGGTCTGTAAGTCTACTGAGAGTTAAGTTTGGGCCACAAAAGTCGTTTATGTATGTTGCTGCTGATGAAAGCATCTATTCATAAATTCCACATACCCTGTATATCCATTAATAGTCATCAGACCAATAAAGGATTTTTCAAAGCATGCTATTAATTTAGGATTTCATGCTATTTTATTGTTTCAATTAACATCATCGTTTTAATTCCCATGTGTCATCCAAAAATCAAGTCTGGTCGGGACAAATCTGGTAACACTTTAATTCTACTAACTATATTTTTGGCATCAAAACAGTGTGATGTGAGACATCTCCAATTTTTTCGATTAGCTGATCTTTATATTTCCCATCAGGGTCTTGTTTAAGCAGTAATTAGATTAAGGCTTCTTGCTGCGTATCTGACAGTCTAGGGTTGTTTGTTTATTTGTTTGCATGGTGTCTCTCTCGCAATCTGGCTCTAGCATTAACACTGAAGCAGTTCCAGTTGGGTTATTACTGTGGGGCAGACTCCCACACCTCCACACTTCTGTTTTTAAGTCCAGCAGAACTTGGAACCCCTTTCTCCAGACCTCAGGAAACCTCTTACTGGCCAACAGAGCAGAAGACAAAGGACATCTTCTCTCCCCATGCCAAGATGAATCACGCCTCAACCTCATGCATAAATCATGAGATCCAGAGGAATCTTTAAGATAGAGAGAGAGAGAGAGAGAGAACCCAGAGGATATTTTGCCTCTCCAATTCACCCACGCTGTTTCGGGTGAGTTAAATCCACTCATATATATCGAGGGGGTAAAAAAGGAAATAGAACAAATAAACAGGTGCAAAAGAAAGTCCCTCTAAAAGAATCCCCAAAGCGTGTGCGTTTGTGCTTTTGCTTCCATGTGTGCTCATAAGTGCATGTGTGTGTCTACACACAAACAAGGGGAAGGGGGGTCCTAAATGTATAGGATATAGCAGCCCTTTGTGTTTGGAGATCCAAAGAAAAGCCAGCAGCTCTGGGAGAAAAGCACCTGTTCAAAGGGACCTAAAAAAGCTGGCGGAGTTCTCAATAGTCTCCATCAGGCCTGCTGAGACGCTGACTGAAGCGTCCAGAGGATCTCAGAGAGCTCTCTCTCCTCTTTCATCACTTGCAGCCGTCTCCAACAGAAAATGCACAGAAAATGCACCGAAAACATGCTGAGGTGACCACAAAGAGCTTAGACTGGCATATCCACAGTGGAAAGACTGACTGAAATTGCTGTTACAAGAACTGAGCTGATATTTGTTTGAAGAAAGGAGAAAGTTAAATAAAACGTTGAATGCATGGTATATACCTTTTTGAAAGGTACCATCCCAGTGGCAGCTTTTCTGACAGAAATGCACTATAAGATGAGATTAAAAGAACGGTAAATAATGCCACTTCACCTGCATGCTGGATATGAACCATTTTGCCAAAGTTAAGCACCTGTGTAGACGTCAACCATATCCTCCTTTGCTTTGTGTTTTTTACCATCTCACTGCCATGAATCAGAATGTGGCCGTCTGGAGGCAAGGTAGGCTGGACCGGGCCTCCTCTAGCATAGTGATTTAATGAGCAGAGAAATAGGAAGACAGAGGTCAGTAATAGAGAGCTGTAGCAAAAGCGAGAAAGACCAAGCAACGAGAGTAAAGAACCCTACACTGTTTCCTGAAGAATTGCATCATCACACAGCACTTCCTCACAACGAAGACATCACCTTCAAATCAAATCCTATAATGTTCCTCTGGTTATGAGAATAAATATCACCCCATATTTTATAAGACATTACCGCGAGCATCTCAAAATTCCATCACGGCGAAATGAAAATGCCAGCGACATCATGGAGTTTATTACTTTGAATCATTTTCTATTATACGACACCAAAGTTTTTTGTTTTAGGAATGGAGGTCTGAATCTGAAGTTGCTAATTGCACTGTCAATGTGCTATCAGTATGTTCCCACTTCATGGGAAATAAAGCGCAGTATCCTGAGGGATCCTCATAATAGGGAACGTGGTGCCATCACCCCGGGGCCTTAAGTGACAGGGTGTATGGATGTCAACGCGAGTTTGGTGTGAGGTGTCTGAGTGGGAGTACAGTTCACAGTGGGACCATGACATCAACCCATCATCGCCGTCACTATTCTTACAGTTCACAGCCTTTCATGTAGCGTAAGCGCCTGTTATGAGCATAATCATCACGCTACATCCGCTAAGTCAAACTATCACACACTCCTGCCCAGCCAGGAGACATACTTGGGGAATCAAGGGACTCGGTTTTAGCTTAAAATAGCAGGGAGACTGGAAGCTGCCTCGAACACAAGCGCACTTATACTGATTTGGACAGGGGAGATCCGTACTGCAAAATTACCGTTTTTTATTCCTCTTGCCATACAAAATCATGTAAAACATCTCTTCAATACTGTATGTCAATTGCTTCTTCTAGATAGAAATAAGATTAAATGAAAATTTGGGGTTTATCTCCTACTTTTCAGATTTTTCTCCTGAGCAACAGTAAATCACAATCTATATAAGAAATTCACAATAATGTCTCAAAATATGCATACTGTAAATAGTTTCTCACACACATGCTATCTGCAGTCAACAGATTGAGATTTTAATAATTAAAACCAAATAAAGAGTTTGGTTCCAAAGCGAGATTGTGCATTCCACGCCGCCATGTTGGTATGCCCAAACTTTCTACTAAATCAATGGACTTTATCAGATTTTAATGATGAAACATCACTTTACTAGTCTCCGTTTTCATATCTGAAGTCTCCCTGTACATTATTACAACGCAAACGTCCTAAGCATGTATATATTTATTTACTGAATGTTGTACATTTTGCTTTTTGAACAGTAAGTTATTATACATTAAACTTCATTACAGTATCAGATTAGCGGACAGACTGGAGAATATTTAGTATTGGATTTTCAGAAACGTGCTCATTCTGAAATCCAAATAAATAATCATGCTTTTTACCGTATGTGCATGCAATAATTTGCTGGTTTTGTAATTATGTAATCTTTAAAAGTTACCTAAACTTATTCAAAGAAATAACGCTGACCGTGCAGCTTACTGTCAAAATACTTAATGTCACTCACCTTAAAGTTTTTTATAAATCCCTTATCCTCCGCTGTAAACCGGGTGAATTTAGATCATGATTTTGAATGGAAGTCAATGCTCTGCTCTGCCTCTGCTGGTTGGGTATACCAAGATGGCCACTCAAACTATGCACTGGCTTCACCTCTCGCTGTTACATTAAGCGTTTTATGCGCAAATCCAGTAATTTATATAGATCAGTGATTCCAATTAATATTAATCAAACTGAAGTTGGTTTGTTTTGGTTATAGCCTTCATAACTTAAAAAAATACAGCTGAGTAGCACAATAAAAGACAATATAAACATAAACAAAATGTCTCATTTGTGGAACCAAACTCTTTAAATTATCTAATGCGGTTCGTAATATTTTTATTATTTTATGCATTTGTCCCAACTCCACAGTTGAGAATTATAAAGTCTCCTGATTAACAAAGCAAGAGTACAATTTTAACGGGTTTTTCAGCAGCATCTAGTGGTGAGACTGCGAATTGCAACCAAACTCAAATTTGAAACGCAAAGAGAAGCTACAGTAGCTGCAACAGAACAAACATATCATCGTCTGAGACAATGTAGGGATGCAACGCTCTCTGAATAAAGCCCCGGATACACTGCACGATTTTTGGCTGTCCCAGATGAAAGATTGCCATCGTGAAACAATCGTCGCGATTTCTGTGATCGTTGCTTTTTATCGGTGGTCCTACGTCGTACAGTGAGACACAGTTTACAGTTTTTTTGTGTGTCAGGTTCAAGATGGCCGTTTTCCCGGTCTTGCGTCCAAAGATAGCCAACGATTCAGCTTGATCACCACACAGTGTGTTTGCTGCTATGACCTGCATACTGGTATTTGTTTACCACTAGCGCATGCTGGTGAAATTGCGCAAACTTGTCGAAGCTTCTGTGTCATCATCATCTACATGCTTGTCGTACCCAAGTTTAAACGATCCTAAAAAAAATCCTGCAGTGTATTCCAGGCTTAAGTTTGTCCTTTTAGGGCTACTGTAGAAACATGACGGTGACTCCCATATAAGGGGACTTGCGGTGTATGTAGATAAAAACAATACAGTTCATTATATACACAACTGATAATATAGTTGTGTAAATTGCATTTATGTCGAGAGATCCATCTAAAAGTCTCACACTGCACCTTTAAATTAAAAAATAAATAGTTTTTTTGTGTGGCAAATATGCTGCTAATATACAATTTGTGCCAATATATTCCCGATGTTTGCCATAAGGGTTTCCCCAAGCATAATTTTTTATAAAGAAGTGACACTACCAAACAAGTACTGTATACAGAATGGCCCAAGTGCAGTCCTGTCTATTGTCCTGATGTACTGCTGTCCACTGCCACCTCCAGCAGCAGAGCCGTGATGAATAAAGGGATTGGAGTGGAGGGCTCGAGTGGACCCTGCAGACATGCTGGCAGAACGAGACTCTGCGGGTAATCAATCCGCTCCCCGATCCACCAAATCCAACAACCAGCTTTGTTGCACGGGACCCTGCGGAGTCATGGAGGGAATCTGTATTATTAAGACTCATTTGTCCTTTAACAAGCCACCGTGGTGACCAGGTGATAAAACACCACATCATAAACATATGATTAGCATCATCACTGGCCGTATTGGCAGTGCAGTTTGCATCCCTGTGCAGGTTTGTTTTGTTTTGGCAGCTCACATTACCGAGCGAAATAATGTACTGCAGGGCTATTCAACACCAGCCCTGGAGGGCCAATGAATTGCATAGCTTAGTTTCAACCCTAATGAAACACACCTGCTCTTGAAGTAATCCTGAATACATAGATTAGCTGTTTTACAACATGTACATTTGATTTAATATGAAATAAAGGAGTTGAATTGCCCTAATGTACTATTTACATATAATACAGTACGGCAACAGTATGGTATTTATTTTTTATCATCCGCATAAAGGTTTGCAACATAGGCCAGATTGTTATAGAGACAGGTTGCTTTGATAAGAAGGATTTATACTTTTACATTTGAATGTTCAAAGTTCGCAGTGATTTTATCATCATAATCATATTTCCCATTTTTCAATATAAAGAGAAAGAACAAGGGGGAGAAGGAAAGAACAACTGAAATTAAAGGTAAGAGCCAAAAATATCCCCAAGGGCCTTTTTTTACAGTTAAATGAAATAATTAGACTCAAATCCCCTGTGGAGGCACTATTTTAATTCATTTTCAGGGAAATAATTAGTTTTTTGTAATTATGTGTATGTCTTGCATTTTTAATCTTTAATCATTGGGAGGCAGCACCCTTTGGGCAGGAAAGTGCTATGTTTCACCTCTTTGTGAAGCACCGGCAGTTTCAACAACTGTCCAACAATAGGCCTGTATACTGGGCAGATATGAGGGATGCATACCAATGCTGGAGTTGACCAATCATCAGATATCTGTGCGCCAGGTTGTCCCACCTAATTGGGCCACAAAGTCCCTTTTGTAAAAAAAGAAACATTAATTATAAAAAGCTTCTCCGACTATTGACGCATCAAAACCCTCAAAAGAGCAGGAATAAGAATAACCTCTTGAAACATCATGGATAAATGCAAATCTTATAAGGGTCAAAGGCTACAATGGGATAAATGAGAGAAAACCAAAACAGTAATATACTGTAAATTAATAGATAAATAAATTAATAAAAAATAATCAATACACTGTAAAAAAAATCTGTAGAAATTACAGTATTACTGGCAGCTGGTTGCCAGTAACTTAATGTAGATTTTACATTTATGTTATTTACTGGAAACAGTTTGTTCAAAGTTAAATGAACATGAAACATTTTCTGTCTTTATTTTCTACAGTAAGTTACTGGCAACCAGCTGCATAATTACAGCTATTTTTTACAGTGTATATATATAAATAAATTTATAAAGAGTAATATACAGTAAACGTTTTTGGCCACCACCAGCTTTGTTTTAATAACCATCACAATATTTATTTTTCCTCTCTTTTTAAGGTACTGTACAAAGAAAAAAAATTATAAAATATGTAAGAGTTTTGCGCAGTAGGGGAGAACGGGGCACAACGGTTTTTGGTTTTGGCTTAATCATTTAAAAAATATTTGAGTTTGATTAATTATATTTTTACACAAGCAACACACACATCTCTGCTACAAATGACCATTTGAAGTTTGTTTCTTTTTCTTACCATTCTTGGACAATTACACCAAACGTGACAGAAATGCAAACGTTACAACTTACCCCATAGGTGGGGTTAATTGTTACAGGCAGGGGGTTAGTTGTAACACTTGCTAAAAATAAAGTTTGCAGGCAAATATTTCAATACTATTTTGTCTATATACTTGAAGTGGATATTGTTTATATATCTGTCTATAATAGACAAATATTCACACTGTATTCATTCATTCATCCAGCCCTTTTCAAACAATAGTTCAATTATAAACGGATACAAATAGCAGCACAATTATGACAAAACATTTTTTTTACATGTGACCAAGTCTGTAATAACCATACTACAGTTTCAAAGTCAAATTTTAAGATAATGAGCATCAAAGTCTGATTTTAGCCATTCATTCATTATGATTTCAATCTTTGACGTGACCTTATTCAATCAATATTAAAAATATGAACAAAAATAAATTTGACACATGATTTTTGATAAGACAGGCACATTTATGTTGTTGGCAGCCAGCAATCATTTGTGTGAAGCCTATTAAAGACAACGACAAGAATTACTCTAATGTAAGCAGTTTTCATATCGTAAGTACTGAGGGGTTAGTTTTAACACAGTGTTACAATTTACCCCGCTGGGTCAAAATATTTTTGAGCTGCAGACATATTTCAAAACCATGCTATATTTTAGTCAACAAGACACTGATTTGATTAAATTAGATTTGGTATCTTACACCAAACTTAGAAAACGAAAAAAAATATGATGAAAAAATTTACTTCCATGCCACCAAAACACTCGTTCATCAATAACTCTCTGGAAAAACATTATACATTTCCAATAATTTGCGGGAGATCGCTTTTGGCAGCGTGAAAAATACCAGAAAAACAAAATGCGCAACCTTGTGCAACAATGTAAACAGTCCGTGTTACAACTAACCCCACGTTAGTTTGTGCCCCGCGCACCCCTACTGTATATTTATGTATAGTACAAAAATCTTTGTTGTTCTCTGTTGTAGACACATTGCATGTTGGACTCTATTAGCTTTTGTTTATATGTTGTTAAAGCCCCGTTCATATACACAGGACACGGAATTAGCAGTTAAGCCCTGAGATTGAATGCGGGAATGCCATTGAAGCTTAAGTTTATGCTTGGCCACAACATCTATTGAAAAGCCTTGTCTCAAAGCTCCAAGCTCCCAGGCTCTTGTATTAATTGAGCTAGTAATTGAACAGTTGTCTTCATTAGTTCTGGTCCTCTGCACACGAGTCTTGGTTTTTCGGGATTACTCGCATGAGGAAGAGGGGGTTGAAGCCCTGAGGTGGATTTACAGAGCGTTTCCTACTCGCACTGCTGGATAAGAGGAAACGAGAGATGACCAATGTTTTCACCCCAAGCAACCAGAGCTAATCCTAACAAAAATAAATGAGATCGGACAGTAGATGGATGAAGATGATTCTAAGCAATCAGTTTGTGATAAATCACCAAAGACGGCAAAAACAGATCATATAATTTTATACATACAGTAGGCCTATATATTTAGTTATCAATTTTAATTTAATATTTAAGATTTGTATGTGACTTATTAAATAAGTTATTTTAAATAACGCTATGTATGGTGTTATAAAAACTTTAAACCTAAAAGTTTTTTAAAAGCATTACTAAGAGCTTTCTGCCATTTTGTTCAATGAGAAGGAAAAAGATCACAAATAACCTAGCGAGAAACAAGCAGGTGCTTCCGCACACCAATCTGTTTGAGGTCAGGAAGAACAGAGGGGAAGATAAAACTAAATGAACAGAGGGGTCCCTGACCTCCTTTCGGATAGTTTTAAGTGGTTTGCAAAAGCTACAAATTCTCACAAGATGAATAAAAAGCTGGTGTCTGACCTCATCTCAAAGCCTGAAGGTGTTTATTGACAAAAAAGAAGAGAAAGAGAGAGCGGGAGTGGGTAAGAAATTATTCTTTGACTTCTGAAGAGACATCTCCATCCCCTTTTAAGATGCATTTTAACATCAGCCGCAATTTGCATCCCACTCTGCCAACCAATTATTGTGGCACGCGATGTGGAGAGGCAACGTTTCCAAAAACTCAAATTGTCAGAGAATGAAAACAAAATCTAGCAAATAAGAAAATAATAAATAAATAGGTACGACTTCAGGAATAGCACGCATCCCGATTTAACAGAGGATTTAAGGCGGTAGTTCTGTTCCGAGAGCAGCCGGTAGTAAAATAATTGCGCCTACAATAAGTGCCACCAGAGTCCCGCCGCCCTGAAATGAAAAACGGTGGTGGCCGCAGTTAAATAATGTTAATGACTAGAAAAATGTGACGCACTTTGCGACACGCGTCAAGATGCCTAGCACATTGTTGACTTTAAACAACCGACTTCACACAATATGAAGAATTTTGACGGGGTTGGCTGGGGGTGAAGATCAACCCACACTTTAAATATCATACGCAGCGTGTGGCAGACACCTAACAACACCTGTTTGCGAGGAGTTGAGACACCTTCCTCTTCTCGTTGATGCGGATTCGACGATTTCCTGGTAGCTAACAGCTTCTCAATATGGGAAGTGGTTGCACCAAACTGGAACAAACAACGGCAGAAAGCATCGAAAAGGAATATATTATGAATATTCAGTGAGGAGGAAAAACTGAATCCCTCATTTTCACCTTCCTTTCGTTCTCTACATTGCAGCTTTTTCTTAACTGCATAATTAATGAGCAAAAAAAAGGAGTGTGAATTTGTTTGTGTTGCCAAATAAAAAGTGGCAGAAAGATATGTTTTTTTTAAACTTTCTTTTTATGTTTTGCACTCTTTTGTTAAAACAACAGACAAATAAAATAGTAGATATTTTGTCTTTTGGTCTGTAAAACATTAAATTCAGTCATGTGTAAACACACATAACACTAGAGCTGCAGACATAAATTGACATTAAATAAAGGAAACAATAGATAAAATCTCACATCTAAACTATATCATGCATGAAAAACTAAACATGCTTCCATACTTTAATGTGACATCATATGAGATCAAATTATTTTATACATTTACCCACATGGGGGCACATTAGACTGTTTTAATATCAAAGCAAATGTAAGTACAGTACCTGTAACTCAAACCATTACTTTTTCCAAGAAAAGTACATTTTAGAAATAATAATGCATTATTTACTTTTACAAATCACTTTTTTAATGATGTCGCTAAATGTCCCCACAGGTATTTTAGACTTCCGGGACACTTTTGCGCTACGCACTTTCATTTAGAGACAAATATTGACACTTGCTCCTTTTGAGCAGACACAAGTCTGCAAGCAGAAAATTCCCAGCATCACAATACACATTTGTTTCTCTGACATCAATTGTTTCTCCTGTAATTTTCTCGACCTTTCTGTGCAATTTTTATCTTCGAGCGCGTGATGCGCTTTTAAAATGCCTCTATGAAGACAACTGGGCATAAAATAGAAGAGAAAGTGAGAAAAATGAAGTAGCTGTATATTTTCTGGCTAAAGGGAGGTGTATTTTTTATCCCTCCAAAGGTACACAGATACCCTTAGGATTAGATTAACCGGCCTAGAATCAGCTGTCAGAATTTGATACATACATACAAGTTATGCAGAGGGGAAGCTAGACAAATTCATGCATTCGTGATCCATCCCTGCTCCGGTGTGGAGAGGAGTAAGAGGGGACATTAGACGCGGTCTGGCTGCGGGCTGGAAGAGAAATAGACGACGGAGGCTAATCACGTAACCGTAGCCTATACACAAACTTCCCTCAGTCCTGTAGCTCCATTATACTTTGTTACGGTATGGGCCAAATGACAAAATCAACCACTTTCAATAACAAAGCTACAGTATGAAGAGTGCCAAAATGCAATAAACGCCATTAAAAAAAAAAGTTATCGCCAAATCAGTATTGTATCAGGTCAGTATTAAAAAGTACATTTTACGCAAAATCTAATATCCGCCGTGTTATTCTGTCATATTTTTTACCTTTTTTCCCAAAAATGCGATAAACGCCAGGCGTCCTTTTTTGCAGAATGCAATAAATCCGCTCAACAAATCACAGCGCTCCATTGTAAACAATAATGGCTGCGCGTTGAATACACACAGAATCCTAGTTTTCCTCTTCTACTTTGTACTTCGTGATCAGCAAATAAACAAAAACAAATAATACTTTTGATGGCATTGATAAACCTGTGGTGGTTTTCTGTGGCGGAGAAGAAACATAAACCACTCGGGCACTCAGGTGACGGAGAAATGCTGTATGTTGCTTGTTCTCCCGACAGCATCAAGCTTCTGTCATGCTAACACATTGACTCTAGGGGATCTTATGAAAAACTTTCTATTATTTTACGCAAAGTCAACGAAAATCAAGCAGGACCAAAACATTTTACAGCTGATCGCTTTAAAAAAGGATCAGCGACGATGTCCAAAGGATAACAGCAGCAATGACAGTGTTCTTAATATGACAAAGTAATTTTTTGATTAATGCCATTAATGTTTATTTTTTTAATCAGTGTATACCACTAGTCAACTAAATGAATATAACATGGCAAAGATGAATGCACATTTATATATTGATTCAATATAGGATTTAAAACAATGTTGTCATGGATTTATTGCATTTTGCTGAAAAAAATTATTTGTTTTTATTATAAATCTTTAAAAATCAAATTATGGATTTGAATTTTTAAGGTTATTATAACCTAAAGATGCTATGTGAAAGTTTGTAACAGAAAATAGTGGTTTTCATCTTGTCACTTTCCTGGTATAGAAAACACATTTGAACCCAAATTAGTCAAAATGGATATATTGTGTTTTTGGAACCAAACTCTTCACATCTTACCATTATAAGAGCACAAGAAGATTTCATTTCTTAAAGCAACACTAAAGAGTTATTGCTCTTTGCTCCCCCTACAGGTTAGAAGCGTAAATGTTCATTAGCACTGTCGTAAATACTGCAACATTGGATTGTAGGTCTGCCGTAAAGCAAGTTTTTGTAGTTTTCACTCGAACTACAGGACCACTACCCGACGGTTGGAAACTTCTTTAGTGTGGTTTTGGCCGATAGAGGGCTGCAAAGAGAATTTGAAAGTGCCATTCACCCTGTTTTGAGTGGATGAACCACTGAGACTTTTTTGGAAACGTTATTTTAAGGTAAAAAAAACTCTTTGGTGTTGCTTTAAGCCTATAATGTCTTTAAAAGCAGAAACACACAGATATTTGTGTGAATCTGTAAGTTACATGGTTCCAAAATAAGTTTTTTACTGCACCGGCCACTATTGGGTACAGTAGTAAGCGAACAAAAACGTTTTACCATAAACATTTTGATGCTGCATTTTATTTATTAGCTATATTTATCTTTCGCCAAATGAAGTAAATTTATGAAAAGCTGTTAGATGATGATAGATGTTATAGATGATTTGATTTAAAGTGCTCACACTACATTATCAATCTCATAGTTTCATTTAAAGCCTTGGTAGGAATTTCCTAAAACTTCCCGTTACAGCCATCAGCCAATTAGAATTATATTAACTCTCAGAAGCAATTTTTTTTAAATTTTGGACATTACTGTAAACGTACTTAAGCTTTTGATCCTGTTCATTATTCTCATTAGTGTGCCTACTTTCTTTGTCAAATATTCTGGATTTTAAAGCCTTAAAACCAAGCATTGTGGGTAATGCCCCAGACCTAACCCGACGGCCGGTTGTTTTCCATCTTCGCTGTCTCCCTCTCTCTCTCTCTCTCTCTCTCTGCTCGGTAACTGCTGACCGTGCTCTCTTTGTAAATATCTTTGATATGTATTGTGCTCATGTTTAAGCAAATATCAGAGGATGGCAGTGTAGCTGTTTGGTGGCCATTAGGATGCAGCTAGTGGCGCTCACTTGCAGACACTGTCTCTGCTTGCAAAGGTCAACTACCCCACCCCCCAATACGGACACACACACACACACACACACACACACACACACACACACACACACACGCGCGTGCGCGCGTAAATAAGGGCCCGTTTACAAATGTAATGAAGAGGGGAAACAGTTCACCTTAAAAAGCCATTAGGCGCTGGGCTTTTGAACTTTACAGCCTTCTTTTAATTTGCTATTGTCTGGCCTTCTGTTTTCTCTCTTCTATAGAAATGGTAGTGTGCAACAAAACAATTAGAGATAGGCTGTTATAGCTCCTAACCACTGGACAGTGCTGAATACACCAGCGCATTACATTTACATTCAAGATGCTTTATCTACAATGCATTCAAGGTATGCAATTTTGTCAATATGCGTCAGTATGGAATGAACCCCATGACCTATTCGTCACTATAAGCAATTGTGTGTTAGCTGAGCCTCAGAAACACTGTACTAGGTTTCTAAACTATTTAACCAATTTCAACAGCAAGACCATAAGAACTAACATTTTTGCTGCTGAACAACACTGCTATGGCCAGCACCAACACAAACCAAAATAAACTCTCCAGACTGAGGTAAACTTAAGGCTAACATTGAAATATCTTCCTTCATCTGTCAAAAGCATGTACACCTGCATGTTCTCCAGCCTTATATTTATGGCAAAACATGAACTGACATGAACTGATTGAAAGGAGGACTGGAGATGTGACTCAGAGCTCATCACCCTTCCTTCTAGCGGTGGTCAGTGCGAAAGGTTCATTCTCTAGCTGGAAGCATTATCTGTCTCCCTGGGCTTGACAGGTATCTGCACTGTCAACATGGATCAGACCACCAGCCTAAACCCACAGTGGCAGCGTCTGACCCCGGCAGCAACACACCTCAACTCAGGCGCGCCCGGTGCTCCAGCTTCGGGCGCGGTCGGGCTTAATGGCGGCCTTGGATGGACTCAACGGCCGCAGGATTGTTCTGGCAGGCTCTGAATCTAAGGTAAATGAACTGAATCGTCTGATGTGTATTACTGTGTTTTTGTGACCCGGGTGACGGTCTGAGGGAGTGTACACACAGAACGTGTTCTTGTGTTCAAAAATACCTCGACTTGAACATTTCTTAAACTAAAGAATATGTCTATAATTGTTGTTACAACCCTGGATGTAATGTAATTACACATTATGTTTGTATGACACTTTACAATAAGTTTGTATTTGTTCAACCCTGTATCACGACATTATGTACCTATAGTCACATAAATTTGTTAGTCTTTTCCGTGACACTGACACGTTTTTCCGACTTTTTGCGTGAACACGTCAAGCATTTCTGTTTACGTGTCATTGTCACGTATTTGTTACTCAACTGTTTTGTCCTATTTTCAAACCATTGACGTTTTGGTTTATGGTTATAGATTTGGTGTTTTCATTAGGATGTCACTTTAAGTATTGGTTTATACCTTTTTTTCATGATTTATTTTTGTATATTTTATGATTTTTAAACCATTGTCGCCTGGCATTAGGGTTAGAGTTGGGTAAGGATGTCATTTTATGTAAATCTAACCCTAAACCGAATCGACAATGGTAAGAAAATAGGACAAAACAGTTGAGTAACAAATACGTGATAATGACAAACAGAAATGCGTGACATGTTCACGTAAAAATCCGGAAAAACGTGTCAGTGTCACGGAAAAGACTCACAAATTTACGTGACTATAGTTACATAATTTTGTGATACTGGGTTGATTTGTTAACATTGGTTTACCCAAATCCAATACATGTATCAATCTTAGTTCATGTTAATTTCAGCATTTAGAGAATCAAAACAGCATGTCTAACGAGACTGCTTTGGTTTAATGGGGATTAAAAAAAGGAGAGGGTTGTTTTCTCATTGTAGGGTTGTTGTGTTCACACACTGCCAACACCATTTATGTACAAACATAATATGTGCCCTTCAACAAAGATTAATAAATGCTAAAAGCTATATTGCCAATTGTTATTTCATGTTAGCTAATGTGTTTAATAATGTTAACAATTACAACTTTGTATTGTAAAGTGTTATCTTATTTTGTGATGTCTTCATTTACACATTCTAAACTGTCAGTGGAACAACGAAAGCTAAAACTCCAAGCTAAATTCTCATTTTCAGATCGATTTAGATGTACACATGCATGTACACTTTCCCACCCGCAACACTTTTCTCTTACCATCTTTGGTGCTCCCCTGAGGGTCTAGCTCTGTTGACTGATGCCACTGGAGACTGGAAACAGATGTTAAGGCTGTTGTGCTGTCTTATACTGTACAATGTACCACAGAGAGCTTTCACCTGAAACAATGGACAGGTAATGAGTAAACAAATATGGCTTTTCTGCATTTCGAAAGCTGTGGTTAGGTAAAATCAAGATAACAGAGAATATGAGGGGAATTAAATCCAGTACAAAAGCTGTCGCTGGGGAAGTACCCTTTTAAAACGTAGATCTTTGTACCTAATAGGTATACAATAGTATGTCCTGTATGTAAAGATAAATACCTGTATGTAAATGATACATACAGTATTAGGATTTAAACGGTACTACAGTACTGTTACAGTGACAGCTTTGTACCTTTATTCTGACAGTAATAACAAGTAGGACATTGAATAATCATTAAAAAAGGAAGATAAAGTTATATTGCTGATAAAACCTCTTATACTCAGCCAACATCAGTGAAATGAAATACAAGCCGAATCTAAAGAGATACAATATCCTAGACATCTATGAGATTTAATAGAGCAAAATATAATCTCTCTTTTTAGTAACACACAAGAGATTTGAATGTCACACACAGTGCTCAGATTTGCAACCATTACTCATGAACTGTTGTTCATTATTTTTCACCAAATGATCAAAGATAAGATATACACAGCTATGTTACAGCTCTATATTCTTATTGTACAGTACTGTGCAAAAGACCACCACCACCAGACTTGTTGTTTTAGAAGTTTTAATGTCCATCCATATTTATTTTTCAATCTATTTTATTAAGATACAGAAAATACAGAAAATATGTCCAAAAAATAAAAAAATAATTTTTTTAGGACTGTCTTCTTTAGGCATCGTCTGTGTTTAGTGTGACCTCTCTTGGCACTAAACACATCTTGAGCGTTTTTGAGCAGAATGAAGTAAAAATATTAATTTCTTTAAAATTAGAAATTTAGATTTAATTTTATTTTATTTAGGTTTAAGAGATCCTGCAGTTTCCTGCTATTGCTTAAGTGGAAGGGGAGTTTACCATAAAAACTTGACACATCAGTTTACATTTTATACAGTTTTTAATACTACATACACATTTCCTGTATTTTCTGGATGTAAAGAGACTGAGAAACAGTTTTATATGATCACTATAACATTGCAAAAACAACAAATCTAATTCTGGCATGGTGACTTAAGACTTTTGCACGGTACTGTATGTCCAGGGGTTTTTGTGAGAAATGTCTAATACTAATACAATACTAAACGAAAAACATAACTGACAATTTACTGTAAATCTCATTATCTATAAAAGAGCAACCTTATAGGAGTGTTTGTGTGTGGCTTTAGTAAAATTATTATAGAATTATTTAATTATCTAGTCCAATTATTACTAATAAAACTATGTATTTCACAAAGCGACACTATGCATCAGATATAACGTTTTTAAATAACAATTGTAAAAAATCTATAAAAATCGTCTATTATTCTGTGTGGGAACTAAAAGGGCCTTCCTCTGCATACCCTATTTTCTCTGTGTCAGGACAACCTTGCTTCTGAGAATTATTAATGGCTCCCTTGTAAGCTGTCATCTTTTTTCTCCCCTCATCTTGCATTTTTCTCGGGTCTCTACAAAGCAGCAGCAGCACTGAAAAGTCCACAGATCAACCCATTCAAACTCGGTGGGACTACCCGACAGTCCCATTGGTTGAAATGGGCAACACAAAGCACACCCCAAAAACTGGAGCCCTGTTTTGGAAATGTGAGCTACGGTATTTGATAACTGCACATCTTTAAATGTGTGTGTTGTTGTCTTGCTAGGAAGTCGAGATGAAGGGGGGGACAAATCGCAGCATTGGGAGAGACATGTGGCCTTCGTTTAAACTGAGTCATAAATCAGAGGACTGACACAGAGAGAGAGAGAGAGAGAGAGAGAGAGAGAGAGAGAGAGAGAACTCAAATGATAAATTCACATGATTCATTCATCAGATCAGAATAAAAAACGTATTATTAAACTAAATAGACCACTTTGATATTATAAATCCATGATGTTTTTAAAAATGTCCCAGTTTGTGTTAAGAGGAAGCAAGGAAGTCACCTTTGCGGGTGAGTAAATGATGCAGGAATTTTAATTTTTGGGTGAAGTGCTCCTTTAAAATTGCATCGCCTCATTTTCTCTGTTTTTAGTTTTCCTCATTTTTGTTGAATCGCCTTCCTCTTCTCATTCTGGTACTTTGTTTACACTCCTTTTAAAATGCAATATCTCAGATGCATTAGCCTTCCTCCCTTCATTGCAAATGCTTTTCTCTAGGTTAAAAGTTAATAACTATAAGCTCTTTTTCACACATTCTATCTCTCTCTCTCGTCTCCCCCACCCTAAGTAAAGTACACAGTGCTTCCCCTGGGCTCACATCCAAATGCCAGGGCAACGTTAACCCCCATCCGAATTCACACCACTGCCCCTCGCTTTCATTGGGCCATGCATACATTATACCCTCACATGTCCTTTGAGCATCTCTCTGAGGAAACTGATTGGCCCAGCACCTCCCCAACAACCACAGTTCACCGCCCAGAGATGATGCCGGGTCAGCGTGGGGAAAACCAAGGGCAAACCAACCTACAAAAGCAAATAACATCTTTGTATGTTTACTATATGTTTGTTTACTAAACCCCAGCAAGCAATAGCAGTCATTTTTCCATCTAGGTTAACTATAGACCTGACATGAGTAACCCACATCTAGCCAAATAAACTTGAATTTGGTTACATGCTGTTTTTGCCTAAATAAATTGCAAGATCCATCATCAAAGCAGTCAACAGTGATTACAAGGTGTTTGGTTTCATTGATGTATTTTATTGCATTATTTTGGGGTTATTTATTTATGGTTAGACACCTAAATGCATAAATGTAAATAATTTGGATGATTATTTTCAATCCACTATTGGGTTAAAAAGGGACAAACGCAGCCAAAACTGGGTTGAATATATGCATATGCATACGCATACAAACACACACACAAGCATAAAAATAAACTATGCTGCAGAAGTTGATATATTAATTTGTTTTTCACTTAAATTTTATTTATATAGTGCTTTTCACAATAGTTTAATTGTTTACATATAGACTGTGTAAATATAGAAAAAGTCTATAGACTATGTACATCTATGTATGCAACATCTACTATGAGCATCTGCTGTGTATGTGCAAAAACAACAGTACAGTTGATGTGCAAATTAAGTGCAAATAATTACAATAGCAGAAGATGTGCAAAATGAGATGAGGCTACTTGATCATAAAAGCAGCAGTAACAAAATGCAATAATACTTAAAATAGCACCACAACATGTGCATGTTTAGATGAATGACCAGTCCATCTATTCTTTGAAATACATTTATGTCACTACATAGTTACTACAGTAAGCAATTTTTGGCAATTACAGGTTTCTAAAAACTATGAATATCCTCCAAAGCTTATAATTATCTGCAAGATTCTGTGAGGTTTCTGAACTGCTGAAAAGAAATAAGATACAGATCAATGCAGTGTTACAGTACATACTGTATGTTGCTATGTTGTGAAGCACTGTAAGTGGTTGATAAGGATGTATGTGATTTGTTTTCTAAAATGCATATTACAAACAATTATCTCAATCTCTACTGCATTATGTAATTGTATTTAAGTTATTCAAACAGCACATGAGAGGAGTTTAGTATTTCCGTCTGGGCTAATCCCATTTGCATCAATTGCCACTTATCAGTATCATGCAAATGCATAAATGCTATAATGTCGTTTTTATGGATTTTCTGAATGAAGTGCTGAAAATGATTATAATTGCTCAATATTTAGCGGCTTGTGCATGTGGAAGAGCCTAATAATAATGCTCATAGTTGACATTTTTATCAGCTTTATATTAATCTACTGAGGTCTTGACCCTTTTTAGGCCAAGGACCCCTAATGGATATAGAGGAGGAACATGGACCACCACTACATTTATCAAATTAAGACTTTATTTATTATTATTTATAAGGCATATTTTGTTATTATGGTTATGTTACAAATTAAAATAATATTTTTTGGCATACTACACAACTTTATTTTTATTATTATTAGCCTATTAATTTATTTTTGTTTATGATTAGTTTCACTTTTCCCAAAACATTATTTGCATTCAAACAATATTTGGAGGACCCCCGGTAACACCACCACAGACCCCCAAGGGTTCAAAAACCCTCTATTGAAGACCTATAATCTCCATAAAACAATGTGGATTGTGGAGGGCTACTTTTTTGATATAGTCTACTCAAAACTTGTATTGTTTTACTTGATTAAATTTTATTTTACTTGATGATATGTTTTATCATTGTTTAAAATGTTAACATACATAAAAAAAGCCACACAAATATAAAAATGTGTAATACTAGTTGAGGCTGTTAGATGAATGTGCTTTTGTGGGCAACTTACAGACTTAAAGGCAACCTGGTTGGAGACCATTGATCTACAGTGTTAATGCCAATTTTTCATAAAGATAATGGGCTTGCATTTAAATTCTTTAGAGAGGAGGGATGAAAACAATCATCCTTAATCCATTACAATAACATTGTAATACAAATACTATATGACTAAAAGGAGGATGAAAATTTAAAAGTGTATTTAAATTTAAAAAAAGTGTAAAATAGACAAATATGCTCAGATATAAAAAGCCACACAGCAGTTTCCAAGGAAGATGGAGGGAAAGCGTGAGATTTATTTCAGCCCTGTTGTTTGCTCTGTTTGTCAGCTTTTGCATGATTAATATTCTGGTCCACCCCATCCCATCGCACCCCTGCAGACACCCAGCAGCCTAGAGCTCGGACACTGCACTTCCCTCCAAAATTCCACCCCGAAACTATACAAAGGCCCGCCAACGGTTAAAAGAAGGATTCTGGTGATGATGGTCCTAGTGAGGAAGCTAATGATGATGATGATGATGGTCTGAAAGACAAGTGAAGGCCCTTCTGGGAAATGAGTTGTGGGGGTGATGGGGGATGCGGTGATATGCAGCGTCCATTGTGTAGCGATTATGTAGGACGAACACGTTGGGTGCTAATCTTACTGTGGGAGGGTACGTGCTTGTGAATGATTGAGCACGAGGAAAAACAGAGCAAGGAGGAGAAGAAATGAGGAAGAACAGAGAGGAAGAGAGAGAGAGAACCCCCTTAGCAGAGATTAAGAAATGGTCTGTCACAGATTAAAGCTGCGGGGAGGCAGAAGGGAGATGAGGCGCAGCCTCCCACAGATACGGGCTCATGAGGACGCTTTGCTGTGAATACCTGAGGTTATACGCAAGCAGCTGCTTGGGCGCACATAAACAGAAAAAAAAGGTGAGAGAAAATGAGAGGAGAGACATTGAGAGCGATGAGAGGGGGTAAAACAAACTTAAACCAAATAGGCCTGCAATTTACAAGGAATGAGGAGACAAGGAGAAAGATATAGCTTGAAAGAACAGTCCTTTATATTTTGGTTTCAGAAAGAAAATGGAAAAGTTGATTCTGTGGGATAATTATTCCTGGGTTCTCTTGTTTTCACACTCTACAGCTTTCTGAGGTGTACTGACAAAATTTCTTGACTTTCTCATTGGCTGATTGACACATCTGGGCAACTCGCTTCTCACAATGCAGCTTGTCGGTCAAGAATTGTTTTAGCTCAAACTGAGTGAAGAAAAAGCAGTTTATTGCAATCTCTTGATTGACAGGTGAGACTTGATTTGAACTGCTGGAGCAATTAATTGATCAGCCAGTTGGAACTAGATAACCTGCGGCCGTGCGTCTCGGTACAGGAGACAAGGAGTAAGAATAGACTATAAAACTGGTTAAAACAAATGCGATAGACAGTGTTATAGTTTTAGTTAACCAATTTGGACTAAGAACGGCAGCTTTATCTGGATCAATGTAAGAAGTTCAATTAAGAAAATGTGCTATTGTAATCATCTGACATTCCTTATTTATTGTAACTTGTTATCTCCTATACCTTTTTCCTTAAAACTGGAAATGAAGTGAATGTGATGTAACTGCCCACACTTAAAATGTGACCTCTGCATTTAACCCATCCCAGTGAGTTGCGAACATACACACATACATTCGGAGCAATGGGAAGGCATCACTGCAATGCACAGGGAGCAATTGGGGAAACATGCATTGCTCAAGGGCACCTCAGTTGAAGCCTGTCTACCGTGAGACTCGAACTGCTGAAGCCCAACTCTCTAACCACTATGCCACAATTGTGTCATTAAAAAAAATAACAATACAGTAGTCACAAAAAAGTGTTCCTGTAGCTCATTTAGTAGTGCATTGCGTTAGCAGAGCAAAGGTTGTGGGTTCGATTCCAAAGATTACATGTATAGCTTAAGCGCATTAAGTCACTTTGGATAAAAATGTCTGCCAAATGCTTAAATGTAATTGATTTAGGTATTTAGACACAAGTAAAAATATAAAAAATGTCACTGCTTTAAAAAAAATTTGACAAAAAAAATGACATTTATTTTAGAGGTAGCTCATGCACCTGTTATAGCAAATACTTAAAATTTTTGTTTTAAGTTGGTTTAAATTATTACGCATTGTTTTCGATTAGAAACTTTCCATGGGACCTTAATCTGGGGAACTCTGGAAATATTCCAAATTGGAAACTTAACTGGAATTTATGGGAATTATTTGGAGATTTATGGAAATTTGTATAAACTATATTATATACAAACATAAATAAACATTTTGTTTGATCATAAGCAGACATGCCTGCGAGGTAATACACATTTTAAAGAATCCTTACGCTCATCAAGCCTGGATTTATTTGATCAAAAATCCTTCAAAATCATTCTTATATGATTGATGTAGCAGCCCTTGGCTCAAATGCAGCAAATGTGGCTTCTGTGGTAGTCAAGGCCTAGAAAATAGAGGGAAATCCTCCTTTAAGGGATATATGGAGATTTTTTATTTTAGGGGGAATTTTTTTTACTATATTTAAGTTCCCTGTTATAGGCAACTCTGCAATTTTTTTAATTCCCAGTTTATTCCCATTAATTCCCATATATTCCTGTTAATTCCCATATATTCCCATTAATTCCCATGAAAAGTTTCCAGCCTTAAAAATTCCCAGAATTTTGCAACCCTATTATCGATACATTATTATAAAAGTAGTGCCTCAAATGAAAACAGGATTTGAAGAGAAAGAATGTGAGTACAAATACTACACTTCACCATAACTGGAAAAATGCATACATTTTATTTGATAGAAATTGTAAGTGGGGGTCCTCCAAATATTGTTGTGTACAAGGGGGGCATCAAATAAAAAAGGTTAAACCCCTCGTCTAAATTCTTTGGGGGCCTCTGTATGCAATCTGACAGTACAATTATATAGTCATAAATCTGCTCTAATATATAAGATTAGTACATGCTAATAATATTTGGGCTTGCAGTAAAGTATCTTGTGCTCTCTGCATTAAAGCATCATATGCAATTCCTTCTCTTTCAAGAGCTCCATAGACCTCCATTGCAGGTCAAAGGCACAACAGCAGAGCCGTGAGATTTCAACCTGTTGACCTGCCGGTCCCTAGTCCATCTCCACAAGCACTAATAAAACGCTGCGAGTTGTGAATTATTACTGCATTTCTCCCGACATGTCTCTGACAGGCTACGGTAGGCGAAGATAATTGCCCTTGCACTTGCTGCCTAATGAACATAATTACACGTTATTTTCCATTCTCCCCGTGATTAATTGTTACAACGTTTCTTTGTTGGGTTCCCGACAAATTGCCACTTCATAATGACACTATTGCCTCTCTGCAGAGAGCACAATCAAAAATGCTCCTGGCACTTCAGCAGGCAGGCCTGAGGTCCTTAACAAGCAAAGTTAAATTGGTAAAGTAAACAGTCTTGACATCTCTTTGACCAATAAGCAGTTAAAGCTCTTTATTACCTGCTGGCTTATTCTTTTGATGATATTGGGGGCTTAAAACCACAGTGAGGTTCTTAAGACGTCAATGATGTTTTATATAAACATTAGTCATATTTCATTTATAATACTAGATTGTAAGAGGCAATTCAAATAAATCTTTTAGACATATTCAACAATCATATGGTTAACCTGTGCAGGAAAAAATACTGACTGGTTGTTTGTCAATCCAAGTGCGTGTTTATCTAGTACACACTCTTTGCATGTCTATTTACTGAGTGTAGTCACTAAACACCTTTAAAATTGCATTTGGTATTACTGCATATGCTGCCATTTAGTCACCGTTCCCTGGTCCACTTTAGCATCGGGCACTGCATGTAAAGTGAAGGATAAACCAAACCAACGCCAAGCAAGCAGAGCAAACGGTGAGGTTGGCTTACATTCTCACATGCTGGCTATGTATGGGACAAAAGTTGTATCCTGACATACAAAATGAACGCCGGCCAAGTAGCACATTAGCTCTGCGCCTAGGTAAGATGAGATAACCTTCCATACCAGTAGGTGTCAGTAGTCTGTATTTATTACTAAATATGAGAAACCTGAAGAGCCAGTGATACAAAACATAAAGTGTAGAGGCATTTTTTGTCCTGGTTCGGTTGAAACACGCCCCATAATCACAGCCCAATTGAGCATTATTAGACTCATATTCTGTCTAAAATTGAGTATGAAAACGTTAAAGGCTACTTTATCATGGAACTGGTTGGCTATGCCAAACAGCCAATCAGAATGATCCAACTCCAAGGTGACCTCCAGAATCAGCCAAAACAAAGCAGTCGGTGTGTAACACACCAAAAAAACTTAGTCAGATGATCCTCAGAACCTGCCAAACCACCGACCGCCGGCTTGGTGTGTACCTAGCTCAAGACCATACATACTTAGTTCAAATCATAGCTAAAGCATTTTAAAATGACACTAAGCTAACGTTATTGTGTCAAATGTGTACTATATAATGTATACAATGTTAACTACAAATCGGCTACCAAACCTCCCTTCACATAGCGGTGATCCATGATCGCCGTCACCCCTCATCTTTAGAAAACCAAAACATTTGTTATTTTCGACGAGGTATTTGTGGCATAATTCAGTTTAGCCACCAGTCAGACCATTAAACAAACAGACACGGGAAGTTAAGTTCCATTTAGACGCGTAAACGCAATGATGAAAGCATTTATACAAACCAAACATCAAGCATAAAAGTGTCCCTGTAGCTCAACTGGCAACACATTGCATTATTTAATTAAAAAGGTCATGGGTTTGATCTCCATGGGTTCGGTACACACATTCTGATAAAAATGCGAAGCTCGAATGCACTGTAAGTCGCTTTAGATTAAATCATCTGCCAGATGTGTGAAAATAATGTAATCTACCGCAACCAGCATTACTGTATGGTCATCTCACATAATCATTCATTAGGAAAATATCATCAAACATTAATGCTCTTAGTTCGTCGTCAAGGGTGATAAGTTTGGGATGTTTTGCACAGAGAAGACTTAATTGAGAGGTTGTCTCCCAGTTAAGCAAGGTCTTTCTTAAAAACATTTGCTTAATAAGGCGTGAGCTAATGCAATAGGGTGCTTATTTCAAATTAGCCATGACAAAGACTATTTGAGCAAAGAGAGCGTATGGTAATGACACGAGAGACATTGCAGCCACAACAGCCGGAAACTGTGACTTAGACTTGAGGAATGAACTTTACTCGGGAGGTAAAGTGAGGTACCGTTTCCCCAAAAATGTCTGTGGGCCAGACCTGAAGAAGACGAAGCGTTTGTCGCTACGAAGGCTCACGCTGAGAGGACGTGCGTGTCTCTCTGCCTCTGTTGGTGAACTCCTGCAGGTTGATTGATTCGCTTGAGTGGCAAATCGTTCACGCTGACAAATCATCCGATGACACCGCAACACAAAACCGGGGCCGTATTCTGACACCTAACCTGTGAGGAAAACCGGTGACACGGGAACGAGGGTGGGGGTGCAGGAAAGGAGGAGGTGGGGAGCGAGTTGAGAAGCGGTTGACCCAGAAGATACGTCTGGTACGTCTCACTCTCTCTTTCTGGAGCAGGGAGTGATGAATTCCTTCTTAGTTCATTTATCCAGGAAGGCAAGGAGACGTGTGTGTGTGATGTGATCCATCTCTGGGCTATTCAGGAGAGCAGAGTGTCCCTGATCACAGACCTTATCAATCTCACTCATGGCCTGACATCACTACTGCTGTCATAGAAATCACCACTCCTACACATACCTGCTGTACCTGCACTAAACATGCTTGGTAGTTAAATAGAGGCTGTGTTAACTGTATTGTGAAGTACACCAGCAGTCAGATGTTTAGATTGTGCTAAAATGTGACCCTGCCCGTGAAGTCCAAGATGGAAAGCCAACACAATCTCAAGGAAATTTGTGCATATTGTATGAGGTGGCTAATTGTGATCCTGGACCACAAAACTGTGTTGCACAAGTATATTTGTAGAAAAAGTAAAGAATACATGGGTCAAAATTATAGATTTTTCTTTTATGCCAAAAATTATTAGTATATTACAGATCATGTTACATGAAGATATTTGTAAACTGGATGCAGCAAAATCGAGATCAAAATTGGCCAGAAACTTGCCTACAAACATTGCGTTGCAACCCGTTCCTTGGGGATTTTTGCTTTCTGGTGATGTATAAATCTCAATTTCAAAATGGTCACAATTGGGTTCAGGCCTGGATTGGCCATAGGGAGGACCGGGAGAATTCCCAGTGTGCGGTCTGTTTTTTTTTTGCCATGAGGGCTGGTGTTGGAATCCAACGGGTTGAAGGTTGCTGTCCCTAGGCTGCCAGCACTTATCCAACCCCACTCGCATAATTTGCGCGTCGTAAAGATGTGCCCACCGCTTTATGCACAAGTTGATTGTGTCCTGAGTCCAGAGCACTTATTGGAAGAATTCTTGCATTAGGGTCTATTAACATCTAAAAGCAGGACGTGCCATTTTCTTCTGCTTTTCAAAGCACTCGCCCCTAAACACAAGTTTTGTTTGAGACGCATCAATTATTTGTGTTTGATTATATGCACGATTATGGAAAAAATCATAATTGTTTAGGCTACTGTATTTGCATTGAATCAGAATTTATAAATTTGAAAAATACATTTAATTACAAGGTCGCAGAGAACAATGCACTATTGCAGACTTATGTTGGCAAGAGGACAGAGGGGGACAGAGAGGGATAGAGAATGAAGAACCATTTTTACCTTGTCTTTGTTGAATAATGGTAGTCTACCCGCATTCACAAACATACAAAAAGTGCTAGACATGCTAAACATCTCAGTCTCATAGAAATTCCTCTTTTAGAAATGTCAGCCAGAAAACGTCCCAATCTGAAAAACTGATGCTTATGACATCACAGGCATCTCCCTGCCCCTCCTCTTTAAAATAATTGGCTACATTTTTAGAGGGCAGCAAAGTCAGCCAATCAGTAATGAGATTGCAAGTTAAGCCAGTAGGGGGAGCCAAATAGGTGCAAAACCACTTGTTTAAAATCCCCCACCTTAATAGAGCTATCTGAGAGAGGTTTTTAGGAAGCTTCTAAGGCATTACAGACCCAAACAAAAACATTTTTGTCTACGTCACATCACAGAACAAGGATAAATACCCTGTTCAATCATTCTATGTCACCTTTAAGTGGGCTGGTTCAAGGCATGAAATTCCAGAGCTGAAAATGAGTCCCACTCCAGCCCTGATTTGTATTAATTCATATGACCACCTCCGTGCATTTTTTTTTATTTGCTTTCACCCTTACTGTGCTTTCACACCGCCGCCGGCGATAGCGTCAAAGTGGCTGGAAGTCATTCATTTTCAATGAGAGCCCGCAGCGAACTCCGTCGAGCAGCAGCACGTCATGTACGGTGTGAGCGTCGAGGAGAGTTAAAATCAGCTCAACTATATGGTAATGAGCTATGACAGGGTTCGGCGGCAACCAATCGGAAGGTGGAAACGATCGGCAGCAACTACACCTTTTCTATTGCGTCGTTGTTAGGGCAGCTGGAGCTTTTATTGACGCTCTCGCCGGTGGCGGAGTGAAAGCACAGTTATGGTTACGAGTGGGGCTTCATTATTGTTTTTTTATAATAATCGTAAATGTTTTGCAAATCGCTTCGTACAAATTCATACGAATTAACCAACTTGTAAAAGGAATTACGCTGGGAAAGCTTGTAAGAAATTGTCCATTGTGAACAGAGCTGTAATCTAAGCAAAGAAAATCTACTTCAGAGAGAGAAAAAAAGATTTTATTTATAACATTTTTGGTAACTTATGTCCATTCTATCAATTGTGTTATTTCCTAGTTTCGATGACTTTACTATTTTAAATGTGCGATATAATAATAACACAAAATGAATGCATGTGTCCAACTTTTTGTTCTAGAATTACTGTATAACACGTCCTCCCAAAATAAAATATGCAGAGAAATCAAACTGTATGTTCACACTTTATGAGCAGACGGAAACAGCTCAAAATCACCCACAATCCACAATGTACTTGTGAAATGCAAAAAAAAAACAGAGGACGATAATCTCCGGTGGGAACAAACTCAAGACAAACAGTTTTAAATATCCTACCTATATCCTGCCCACACTTACACAGCGAATGTGCACAACAGAATCAGCAGACCATAGAAGACCCGGTTTGTGCCCGACACTTTCGACTGATCAAATTAGGCTTGATCAAAACATGCCATTCAAGCAGTCCAGATCTGAGACACGCACACTCAGGTATATACACTCAGCTAAGACTCTGACCTTGGGAGCAATTAGCACGACTGCTGTGCCCTGAGCTGCATACTGAAATCGCAGTTCACATTCGTACGCAAACACATAATGTCTGTGTGGTCGGTCCAAGGGGTCTGGCATACAGACACTTTCCATTATCTGCACTAATAGGAGACAGAACTGTACCACTTCCATTCTTCATTTAGCACTCTCTTTCTTCTAATGCAATTCTCTTTTTCTCATTACTAGTCTTATACAGTATATACACAATCATTGACGTTATTCTTGAATGAAACTGCAAAAAACATACTACCAATAAATATTAATTGATATTCATTTACACAAAATATTATAAAACATCAAAAATATAATAAAATATTAAATACCAAATGAATGACAATACCTAAAAGAAAATCTGTCTGGCTCAATTGCATAATGGGATTGCATACTGGTTCAAAAAGCCATTACTGCCGTCTGGGTCCATCTATCCTCATCTAACATATTCAAATCCACCCCAGTCTGGGCATCCATGTACACTTCAGCAGAAAATAAGCTTACACTGCTTTCCGACGTAAACTGATACACATCCCGGATTGAAGCTGTGAAGCATAAGCGTAGATTGACTTCTATGCGTAAGCCTATAGAGAATCCACTGTAATCCATAAAAAAACGGGAACAACATAAACAAATGGCTTTCGTGGCCCAAACTTAACTCCCTCTAAAGTAGATTATTTATGATAACAAGGAAAATAAATAACAAGTGAATTACCTTAGTCCAGCTAGCTAAAGCGTATCAACTACTACACTGAGCTAACGTTAGTGTGTAAAATTAATGTATACACTGTGAGCTACAGATCCTTAAATTTTTGCCTGGTTGCAAAACCTCTCTTCACTCAGCAGTGATCCATGCTCACCATTTCCCTTAGTTCAGTTTAGCTACTAGCCAGATCATGGTCCGATTCACGATTTCCTTTGGTGCGTACTTGTGTATTAGTACATGTTAATATGCAAAAGGTACATACCCCAAAGTTATTGCCTCCAACGTAAATCTCTTTTCTTGGACTACAACAAACACACGGATTGTAGGCAACTATTTAATTTCTGGGATAGGTGATGCAGGCAAGAACGATATATTATCATAATTCCTCCCACTTCGGACTATAAGCCTGTAAGTTAACCCCTGTTAGCATTGCATTGTGACCGAATCTTTCAAACATAGTAAGGAGTGTCACATTTTCGGCTGATGTCAGAGGTATTCAGGCCAATCACAGCGTAGAGATTAGCTGGCCAATCAGGGACAGAACTCTTTTCAAATCGATGAGATCAGGAAGAGAGAGAAATCTGGAGCTTCAAACATGTACAGTATGCGGAAAATAATGTGTTTTTTTAACCATAAACCATGCAAACACAATGTATTCTACCAAATACACAAATAACGTTGTTTTAAGCAATGACAGGTGCCCTTTAAACAAACACAAGCGTAAGTTAAAGGGATAGTACGGCCAAAAATGATATTAAACCCATGATTTACTCACCCCCAAGCTGTCCGAGTTGCATATGTCCATCGTTTTTCAGACAAACACATTTTCGGATATTTTAGAAAATGTTTTAGATCTTTCAGTTGATTAAATCTAATGTTACGGGGTCCACGACCTTCAAGTCCAAAAAGTGCGTCCATCCTTCACAAAATAAATCCAAAAAGCTCCAGGATGATAAACAAAGGTCTTTTGAGGGTAATCTGCACGGTTTTGTTGTTGAAATATCCATATTTAAAACTTTATTAACGTAAATAACTACCTTCCGGTAGCGCCGCCATCTTAGTCGCGTCCGCATTCAGGATGAGACCTTACGCAGCCTACGGAGGCTACTCTGCTGCTGCTCTGTGCCCCTGCCCTCCGAATTTGTCATGCGTCACTAAGAAAAGTGTGTACACTACGCTAATACTCTCTCCTGAATACAGAGGAGTCTAAGATGGCAGCGCTACCGGAAGGTATTTATTTTCGTTAATAAAGTTTTAAAAATGGATATTTCTACAACACCACCACACGGATTACCCTCAGAAGACCTTTGTTTATCATCCTGGAGCCGTTTGGATTTATTTTGTGAAGGATGGACGCACTTTCTTTGGACGTGAAGGTCTTGGCCCTTACATGTAATCAACTGAAAGATCTAAAACATTTTCTAAAATGTCCAAAAATGTGTTTGTCTGAAAAACGATGGACATATGCAACTTGGACAGCTTGGGGGTGAGTAAATCATGGGTTTAATATCATTTTTGGCCAAACTATCCCTTTAACCTTAATACTGTGCATTTCTAATGAAACCGTCTATAGGCCTGTAGTATGTAGAACTCACATAGATTATGAATAAGATCATGCACCCCGCCTTTAAGGCAAATTGTTTGATTGATTTATGACAAAGATATAAAGTATAAGACATAGATTGTTCAATGTGAAAACCTCCTCTCCAGTGTTGGGGCTAGTTACTCAAAAAAGTAATATATTACGTATTACATATTACTCTCAAAAATAGTAATGCCTTACTTTACTTTATTACTCCCTGGAGAAAGTAACTAGTTATATTACTAGTTATATTACTAGTTACATTTTTTTTCTGGACAAGAATGTTTATTTGGGCAAGCCACAGCATAGAAAATGCTGGCTTCCTTACCCGCTACTGGACGTGGGGCACAGCGTTTGGAGAAACATTAAAGAGTGTGCACTTCACCGTCAAGTTATTTTCCTTCCGTTGAACATAATAAAATGTGACTGAATCTCCACCCGTCGAAACTAGCTGTCTGTTGCTGGGAACCTTACTCTGAAAAAGAGCTTGCCGTTGTTGACGCTTCCATTTACCCGATCTGTCTTTGAGTGTGCCGCTGCCGCTCTGTGCTGCTGGCTGCCGGGTGTCGACCAATCGGTGATGGTAAATGATACCTCGTGCCAAACTTAGACCAATCACTGTTCCATTCACGCCCTCCTCCCCTTCCCTTTTGTTCTCTGTGTTTTGTGCCTTGTGTGATGAAGGTGCTACTGGCGAATGTAACTTAAGTAACTAGCTCGGGAAAACTGTAATAATATTACCAATTTCAGACGGGTAATGCCTTACACTACTAGTTACTGAAAAAAGTAATATTATTACAGTAACTAGTTACTTTGTAACTAGTTACACCCAACACTGCTCCTCTCTGAGAGACACCTTTCCCCAGGAGACACGCACTCTCCTAAAGCACTTGCATTAAATGTGTTCAGCCCTGGCGGCACACCAGCTCAGTGTGAACAACTCCTCACTGCCAGATTATAAACAAACCAGAACTATTCATTAATTCTTACTTTCTCCTCCTCCTCCTCTCTCTCTCATTGGCACTAAACCTGCCTGGTGTTATGTTTAATAACCATCAAATACTGTATGTTTACATGCGCAAACAAATCTCCACATAATACCTCTCTCTTCTGTCATGATAGCACCTTAGTGTTATGCTAAATACTCCAGCTTCAATCTGTAGCAGAATCATTTATCAGTCTGTCTTCTCCTTCACCAAAAACAAAGAGCAAATATCCTGATAAGCGCTTTAGGTTTTCTTGACTTATAGTCTCCCTCTTCATTTAATATTGTGATGTAAATAGAACTGTTAGTTGCTTTTTGGATTTAATTACATTCAGATGTGGTGCACACAGTAAATACTGTTTCCTGCAGCACTCAGCAGCTCCATACATTAGACCTACAAAGCTTATAACAGCAATGCGTGTAAACACGCGGATGTTATAATGTGTGAATGCCATGGGAAGTAGTGTTCACAGATACTTTTTTTAAATGAGTGCTGTTCTTTATTGTGATGGAGTCTTGTTTTTGTCTGTTTATGTGCATAGTGTCTTGTTGTTTGTGCAGGGCTGTCATGCACTTATTTGTTATTTATACATTATGTGCCGATTTGAATCACAACCTTAAATACATCCAGGAAAAAAATAGAAATAACTATACTGTATTTATACCAGGGGGCTGTTGAATGCTTTCATGGGTATGCTACCCATTGATAAACGCACACCTGACTTGTCTCTGCTTCGTGTTGTGCCGCATTACCACCTTGGGTGTGCATTATTTCCGAATAATTCAACGGCCCCCTATCAATTATTCCTTACATATAAGACTAAACTTACCAAATTCAGACTTTTTTATAGCATTACTGCTTAACTCTTGATTTATCTGAGAGTTGATATTTCGTTTTGTGTGTGTTTGTGTGTGTTGAAAGCCTACTTAAAGTCATTAATTGCTAATTAGTGTTCACATATAACCATGTCTGATGCATTTCAGGGGTCTATGCGGGACTGGCAAGCACCAAATGAGAAGATCAGGAAACACAGTGGCCTTGAGTGGTCATGTCATGCCCCACAGCTACATTATTGAGCCATGCTAATAACCCGCCTTTATTCATTTAAACTAACTTTAACACAATTTTACCAACTTTACACATACACCTTTCCCTCACAGTCACACATTCAAAATAGACAAATCTGCCTCTCTTTCTCAAGGCTGTTTCGGCACTGGTTGCATGTGCTTGCGCAGATTTTAATAAGCACAGTAACTAGAATCACCAGCCGTACAGTTAGCAGCACCGGGAGTCGTTGTCGACTTAAACAAACCCTCTGCAAGCGCAGGAGTTTGCCACACACACAGCTTTACTATAGTGTTAATTGGTCATTAATGGTAGTAGTTTGCAGCCTCACTAAATCTTTAAACAGGCCATGAACAACAGAGGAAAGCTTGGCCTGCAGGAAAGAGAGAGAGAAACGTAAATGCTTTTGATCATTAACTCCGAATTAGACTGTCTGTTGATAATTGTTTTTGTTTATTTCATTAAACAATTATAAAAAATAAAATAATGTTTTTAATCAGAAATGTGTAGTTTGCAGATGCAACATGGAACATAACTTCATGACTAAATAATCCTTACAAATGCACATGAATTTCACGTTTTTCATATGATCACGTGTGCATGTGGTGACAATTGTGTGTTCGACTTCATGCAGGGCTGCACAGAACGATCAGCGTCTGACTTGAAGCAGTGCATGCCAGTTAGAATTTTTTCCGACTTGAGATGGCGCTGAAGACATCTGACGTATGGTTTTAAAGTACCGCAAGAGTGTTTTTTGAGAGTTAACAGTTGGCTCAGCGGGCGCAGCCTCTCCATAGCGGCTGCACAGAGTTCTGATGATGAAACAGCTCTTCGTGATCACGTGCGTCTGGTTGCAAACTACAAATGTTTGTTTTTTAACAAATTCACCCTCTAACAAGTTAATTTGCACTTTTTTTTTTTTTTTAAGATTTAGTTGCGCATGGTACAGCAAGCAGCAAGTGTCCGACTTTACGGCTTCGTCTTCAGCTCCTCCCTCAACTGAAAGCGGAAAACCTTAACGAACGGTCTGCGCAATGTCATTTTTTTACATGTGATCACATGTGGACAACATGTCACCACCACATGTGCCACATCTCATGCCCATAGATGGGTTTTACATGTGTTTCACACAATTTACACACAAATTCATGTGACTTTTCTGTAAGATAATAACTACAATCACTGTAACATTTTAAATGACTTTAAAATTTAATGAGACCATAGGTGACTCCGGGCCTGATCTGCACTGGATTCACGCCAAAGTCAGCTTCTCCGGTACAGATCTAGTGCAGATCCGGCCCGGAGTCGTCTGCTGTCTATCATGTACAGAACAGATTGGGTGGACCAAAATCTAAATGTTATAGTATAAAAGAGGCAGGTATTGTCCAAGGCAATTTATATATCTTATATGTACCTTATATGTATATGACTATATTTATGCAAAACCTTCTTGATTACAAATGTGCATTTTTTTATCGCCCTCTTATCGGCACCTATTTTCTGACTCACCATTTTACATTTTCTTTGTAAGTGTGTGTTAGTACATGTTAAAGATATGCAAAGGTACAAATCCCAAAGTAAACGATGATGCGATCGACGTTATCGTCTCCGTTCTTGGATTACAACAAACACACAGATTGTAGGCAACAGTTTACTTTCTTTGGCTTGTTGACGTGGACTTAACGGTCATTATCATAATTCTGCCCGCTTCTGAAATACAGCCTGTAAGTGGTCTATGTTTTCATATTTAAAGAATTTACTACTGACTATTTAAGCCATGACTCAAACACAAGTTTTGTGCAGTGCAGAGTATCGCATGTTGTTTCTATGATTAAATTCAGACATGGTTTTATGTTTTAGTATCCTTACCTTACCAATATGATACGTTTGCTGAAGCCGTGCTGGTAAAGTTGGTCGATCAGCTTGATCATTGCATTTTCTGGATCAGATTTGGCTCGTATTGATAAGGTGATAAAGACGATATTAACTCCTGTCAGTATTGCATTGAAAGGTGATCTTCCAAATAGGGTAAGGAACGTCACATTTCCGGCTGATGACAGAGAAATTCAGGCCAATCACAATGTACTGGTTAGCGCTTCTCAGAACGATGAGCTTTGTGCAAAAACAACACGTTTCAGGGAGGCGGGGCATATAACATTGTTTATATCAATGTAATAGGTGGTCTTTAAAGCGTCTGTTTGTCGTGATCCCATTTTTCGAACTTTAGTTGGTGTGGAAGGATGCAGTAAGAGCATAAATAATGCCTGCAAAATTATAAAGCTCAAAGTTCAATGCCAAGCGGATATATTTTCTTTAACACAATTCACTTTTTAAGGACTACAGCCATCTAATTCCCGGATGTATGACGTCATTATAATAGTTTTTGACAAACCTCCGCCCACAGGAATACGACAGTCGCCAGCTAAGCTAAGCTGCTGTCGAATCACAACACACTAAACCAGCTACACAATCAGAACTCGTTATGTATTTCTGAATGAGGGACTTTACAGAACAAGGAAGACATTAGCCCATTTTTAGGACAGTGAAAACAGTGGTATAGATATAGATAAGTAAATTGTGTGAAAAAATACTAGGTTACGTGCTGTAACGATTTGTTCTTCCATGCACTTAGAGGACTTGGGGAGCATTCGGTCAATAGCATTATCTAATTTTGGACGAAGGTGGTGTTTAGGGGCTTTTGCATCTGAGCTCTTCATATATACTCCTATATGTGTTATTTACCACATCACATACTACTTTCTACAGAAAGTGATTTCTTTAATGTCTTTTATAAAAGTGGTATCTTTAATAATACTTTTACATGGGAGTCTTTCTTAAGCAAGAACACTCTGCAGTGGACAGGGAGCCATTTTTGAAGCTGCTGATCTCCTGGAAATGTCTGATGTCACAGGTGCATTATGCGGATTTAACTCTCTGAAGAGCAGTACAACAGATTTAATCACTGATTTGTGCTCTCTGGCTTAAAAAGAACTTTGGACAATTACTACGAAATGTTTAATCCTTTAAAATTACTACGATTTATAATTATTACTTTTTGTTTTAAATACTTTTAAGTGAGCTGAACAATGTGTTAACTTTGCTTGCATATTAATGAATGCTACTGGGCAACTTTCTGTTTACATCTTATATTGGGTAGCCTATATTTAATAACAGGCATGTTTTTAAAGAGCACTTCTCCTTTAATAAAGCATCAAGCACTGTCAGACTTCATTTCTAAATCAGTAAAAACATTGTTTCTTTCAAATTTCTCTCTTTTCAAGTCTAAAAACTAAAGGCTTCCGATGTCAAGGGCTTCAAAGGGGACAGATAAATGTAAAGATAACAGCTGTCTCCCTAAGAGTGATGATTGTCACTGCATGACTTGTCTTTTATTGATTTCAGTCATGATATCACCCCCTGCGCTCCTGTGTGGGTACGCATATGTGCAAAATACCAGCAGTTGGTGTCCACGCAGTGTGTATGGAGAGGGAAAAAGGGAGAAAGCCAGCGTTAGGGTGTGCGTGGGTAAATATGTCAGGGGGTCGCCTGGTCTCCGTGACATCTGTGGGAGCTGGGGCTCATTGTTGGGGTATCAGTTCAGGCCGTCAATAATGAGGCAGCAGAGTGTGAAAAGAAGGGCGTGACCGAGTCCTCTCGTGCGCACACCCGTACACAGACACACACGCAAAAACACACAAACTAACCCCAGACCGCTGACCCCTCTGTCAACCCCCCTGCTCGAGCTATACTGCCGTCTGTGTCCCTGCACCCCAGCCTCTATCCTTTTTGTCACTGGCTTTTCTCTCATTGTCTCGTCTCTCTATTGTCTCAGCTGGAGATACACAGGACAGCCTGAACCCTCACATGTGCCACAGACAGAGGGCCCCCTCTTTTTGTGCCCGGCTTTAAACTCACCTTGAACTGAATCACTTAGGGACGGAAACATGGTTGTTTAAATGGAGTCTAAAGTGAGGTTCGTTGAAAACCAGAGCTGTATTTATACAACTACATGATGAGGTTCAAAAACGCTTAATCATTAAAAGTACAGAATTTAGACTGTTTTTAAAAATAAAAGTTAAAATAACAAAGTAGCCTAATTACCCTCATCACTTTTGAATGACTTCAAACTTGTACCTACCTTCTCCACGGTGGAAGACTCCTAAATAAAGTCTTTGCAATAAGTTTTTGCAAAAGTGATACATACTGAATGATGCCAATCCAAAAAAAAAATGCAGTGCTCCGTCTGTCTCTGTATGAAATAAAAATGTAGATTGAACTCATATAAACGTTTATCCCGGCCTTTTTTACTCGCTGCCAGTCAATGGATTTCAACACTGGCACTTTTTAAGGTTTTGACTGCCATCTACAGGATAGTTTTAAAATTGCATCGTCTTTTTCAATTGATGCAAGCGCAACTCAAATAAAAATAAAAATAAATATATATATATATAGGTTATTTATACGAAACATACGTTTGTCGTATGAATTATGATAATCAATTATAATTGTTTGTTTATTTATTTATTGACAAATGAAGTAATTTGATCAAGCAGAATAGTGAGTATTTACATAGTCGACCTATGAATATTGCGTGTAAAAAAACTGTGTTCATGTAAGACAACTTTTCTTTATCTACATTTTTTAAGATACATTTCTTGTTTCGTCATGTATCTTTAAAAAAATGCCTCACAATAAAAGTTACAAAGAGACTTATGAGACTATGGGAAGCTCACCGAGTGTCCCTGATATTAAACACTAGTTATAAATATAATAAGCCGGGGTGAATTGAGTTAGACTAAAGCCCTGGGGGTTTGCTGCGATGAAGCAGTGGCTACTTAACAACTGCGAGAGGAGAATATGAAAACAATACAATTATTTCTCTCAATAACTACACACAGCACTCTGCACACACCAAGTCCCAGAAGTATATTTAAGAAAAAAGGTAAATTTAATTCACAGCATACAAAGATGAGAAAAATGCGTTTACCGGAGAAACACTGTAACCCGGGATTCAATTGAAAACAACATCATATTGAATTGCAACGTGTTATAATAGCCTTGTGGTTTTAAAAAGAAATATATTTTTTGATGTTGTTTTTTGGGGTGAAAACCTTTACTTAATTATTGACATGCCCTGATTACTTATAAAATATTTCCCTTTCATTTTCTATACATGATAAAATGTCATAAAACGAGAGCTTTGTTTTTGTTTAGTTTTTTAAGGGAAAAAACAATTGCACATGTTATTGCATTTATTGCAGCCTATTGTATTACGACGAGCCTGTATGTAAATCTGTAAGACTGATTAGAGATTGTGAATTAAACAGCAGTATCACTCTCCGGATCAGCTCTCCCACCGTCTCGCTTGCCTAAAGTGATTTTTTTTTCAATAATGTATTAAAGCGCTTGTTTATTATTTACTGTTTACACAAGCTGTGGAGTGACAAGCTCAAGCTGTATGCGTTGTATGAGTGAGGCTCGCGGAGACGCGCTGCTCGCTCCAGTGAAGCCAAAGCTGCTGGACTGCAACATGAAAGACATCTCGCGTCATACGAACTTCTCTACACGCACCCTTAACTTGTCAAAGACAAAAAAACTGGGGGTAAACATGGGGTGTATTGAGTAGTGCTATTAATATTAATGGAATATTGTTGGAAGTGGCCATTGGGTTTATAGGTTTTGTTTATGGAGAAAGATAAAATAAGTTAATAAAAAGAGAGTAAGAGAAAGTTTTGTAGATGCTTTGCAGATGTCTTCACGGGATATGAAGTACTATTAAAGTGGTATTGACCCCTTAACATGATGATGGAAACACTGAAAATCCTTTGCATTGTGGAGGTCTATAAACATGTCCAACTGGTATTTGTTTGAAAGAAATATAGCACAAGCACATGTATTACTTTTTAAAAAAACTTGTTAGGTTTCAAATAATTAAACAATTGACTTGTCTTTCAAAAGTATTTTGTCTGTTTCTGGTTAATACACTAACATCCATATTTTGTTTAATAAATTGCACTTGTGGTTGCTCTGCTTAAAGTGCTATGAAGTTAGTTTAGAAAATTTCTAGCATCATTTGTCTGTGTATGCCACTCAAATGAATTATTTTTTTTTCTAATACAATGACATTCAGACATTTTAAAGTGTCCAAATTCCTGAATCTAATGTATAGTTTTTCCGTAGTTCAGATGGTTGAGCATGGCGTCCACAGTGCAAAAGGTCAAGTAGAAGTAAATCGACTTTGAATAAAAGTGCCTGTCAAATCCATAATCGTAAATGCAAATGCACGAATACATGTAATGATAGACTTTATGCACGTCAAACATAGCCAAACAACCACAATGATTATGTACTATAGTTACGGTCCAACATATAGACATACAGAATTTATCTTAATGTTAATTAAAAAATGATAATAATATATAGAAAAATTCGCAAAATTCAATCATGCTCCAATTTCATTGCTCCAAATGAACACAAACAAAATACCCCCCCCCCCCAAAAAAACATGCAATTTTCCAAACTCTAAAATGAGGGACATCAAATGCATGCAGCTATTTGTTTGAGGCCTGTTGTCAGGGGAATAGGCTACACGACTGCCTGGCTTCATTAGAATTCCTTTCAAGTTGTGAAGTGTGGCCTCCGAGTGTTTCTGTCTCTATATCCCCTGACCCTGACGATGCATCTCCATGGGGCTAAATAAAGGGCGGGGCATGCACGCACATGCACAAGCAGTAACATTCTCCTCCTTCCAAACACTGTCACCCCACTGCATCACCCTCCAAGGGATAGACAGAGTTTCACCTTCACTCATAGTCTGGGGAAAGTGGGATCGTGCATGAAAAGTATGCAGAGAAAGAAGTTAGGTTTGTTTGTGGCATGTGAAAGAAAAAAGACTATTCTGATGCAGAAAGAGGTCAATAATGAATGTATCGTCTTAGTCAGGCTAATATGCGGTTGAGATTGGGGGTAGTACTCCCATTTTTAGGATATATTTTAAGTCAATTTCTCCACATGGCTACTTAAAAGTCCTTGAATATTTTCACCATTATTGCCCAAAAGGGACACACAACCTGACCTTTTGTGTAATATGCCCCAAAAGCATTGATGTTGTCGTACTATACTGTCAAAGGTTCCTTTTTGTACCTTTATATATGGGTATACAACAAACTGAAGTTTTTTACATTTTTGGGTACAATATTATACCCTAAGAACCCTTTGTGTACCTTTAAGGACCTATTTTGTACCAATTAAATGTTAAGAGGTACAAAACATTTAGCTGTAACTTAACAATAGGTCTTTAAAGGGAAAGTTCACCGAAAAATAAAACTTCTGTCATCATTTACACACTTTCATGTTGTTATAAACCTGTATAAATTTTTGTTCTTATGAACACCAAGTAAGATATTTTGAGCAATGTTTGTAACCAAACCGACTGAGGACCCCATTTACTTACATTGTAGTAAAAAAGAATACTATGGAAGTAAATGGGGTCCATGGTTTGGTTACAAACATTTCTCAAAATATCTTTGTGTTCATCAGAACAAATAAATGTATATGGGTTTATAACAACATGAGAGTGAGTAAATGATGACAGAAGTTTCATTTTTGGGTGAACTATCCCTTTAAGGTACAGTAATGTACCCAAAAAGGTACAACATTGTATTATGTTTTGTATACCTGTACAAAAAGTACAATAAAAGGTACAAAACGGAACTTTACCCCACCCAGTGACAGAAAAGGTACAGTTTTGCCATTATGAAACCTATTTAAACCCATTTGCCATTAAAAAGCCTATGATTAACTTTAAAGCTGAATTAAATGGAAAAACAATTGTGGAAAAAAATAGAAAAATTAACATTAAGAATACCAAATCATTATTTCACAGGTGTTTCACTGTGGAGTCCTAAATAACTCACTTACTTTTAATCTACCTTTATAAGTTGACCCTTGTTTAAATGCATATTGTTCATTTGTTAATTTTTACTGCAAAGTTCCTTAAATTTGATTTTTAGTTTGGTTTATAAAATCAAGCAATCAAAAAAAAGACAATGAATGATAATAATTTCGTTTTAAACTTTTTTCATAACCTCCATTCTTTCCTATATTTTTACAAGGATAATTTAGGAAGTTTTTGATACTATTAAATAACACAATAAAGAACCAGAAAAGTAAAGATGCTATAGGATCACACAATAATGCAGGGCAGATTTAAAAATGTGTCTCTAAGCACAACAATATGTGCACTACCACGGTCCTGACCAATCTCACTAAAATTGCTTTTTACAAACACAGATTAAGGTATTTTTATAATGAATTCAATGTCACTCAGATCGCCAGAATCAAGTCTTTCTCTTTCTACAACATGACAGAATTTTAAACACAGCACAAGGTCAGGATCAACAGCTGTTTTCCCAGCTACGTGTAAACATCTTATTTGTTCTGGATCTTTGCACAAAGGTCTCATCAGCTGAATGTTCTATAAAAAGATATTCAACATTTAAGACTGCCATCTACAATGAATCTATGGACTCAAGTCTTTTTCTTAAGATACAATTTGGTGCAGAACATCCCTTATATTTGTCAGTTTTAAGCTACAAAGGTCATAATTTTTAATTAAACTACAGTCATTCTGCTCTTTAAAACGACAGGATACTGTAAAAAAAAAATATGCAGCATTTTTGTCAAATCAACATATCTTTATGTTAGTTTACCTTAAAAGATTCAGTTATGTCAACTTTTTAAGCCAAAACTTAGAATAGTAGGTTGAAAACTTCATGCAGCATCTTTTTACAGTGTATGTGTTGTTTTTGAAATCAGTTCAATTACATCAATCTTTTATATCTAAATATCTTCTCACCAATAAACACATTTAATAAATCAAACCATTTTAATGTTTTTGGCTGTATCTCTTTAATATCTGTATCTGTTTCTCTAAAACAGCAATGAGACTAAATGGGAAACAAATAGAAGCTTGTGTCTCCTCAGATAGTTCAACTGTACAGAAGACAGACAAGAGAGAGATCCTATCAATTTAACAAACTCAAGTAAATTTTAACAAACTTTAAGTAAACTCAAATTTACCAAGTCAATCTTACTAAAGATTTTAATAAGAACTCAAACATTTCTTAAAAAAAATTCATAACTTGATTATGTTACAATCTATCTAAGAAAAAGTTACTTGAACACAACTACCATGTCTGAAAAAAAATGGTCAATAATGGTCCCTAGCTGGGTAGTATCCTTTTAAAATGTACACGTTTGCACCTAAAGAGTTAATATTAGTACCTCAGAGGTACATATTGGTACCAAAGATTGCATCAAAGCTTCATATTACTAATTCAGACATATATGTTCACTCCTGTACATATAAACATATTATATACATACATACAATGTATCCGGTTGTTAAGTGAGGACGTAAGGAATACTGTTTCCGGGTCCAAACCTCACTCATTTTAATAAAGGATATTATTTAAACAGCCGATTATGAGCACTATTTATTCATATCACACATTTAAGCAACAATTTTATAAACTCACGTGTAAACTGCAGTCTCCATGCTCACGTTATGCGACGTCAGACTCAACAACCGGATCGTACCCTTGTAATGCACTGTAAATTTCTTTAGATTAAAGCGTCTGCCAAATGCGTACATCTATGCATATACCTAAATGGTACATAGGGCCTTTTAAAAGGGTATTGCCAAAGTGACAAAAATTTTTCGGACAGTGTAAGAACTCTAAGATCAAATCACCTGAACTATGAAAAGCTCTTTTGGACCTTGTGATAAATATAGCTTGTTACTAAAAAAGCAGAATAATTTTAAAACACCTAACACTTTTTTAGTTTATTTAGACCTAATTTTAGTTTTTTATTATACACTGATTTTTCATCAAAATATTTTTTAGCTAATGTAAATGGGTGGTGTATTATACACAGGATTTCCACAACAAATGTTTAACGATAAAAAAAGAGGGGGCCACAGTCATTTAGGGCATCTGAGGAGGGGGCTCTGGATGGAGGCCTTTGGCAGGACTCGCCGGATGGCCAGTGGTGGGTGCCAGGCCACGTGGGGTGAGGAAGATAAAGAAGTGGTGGGGGTTGAGGAAGGAGCGTGGGCCGACCGTCACACCCCACTGCCTGTCTGACGGGCCAGAGACCAGACTGACACCCATAGAGAGAGGGAGGGGGAAGAGGGCAAGAGAGAGTGAGGGTGGAAATCTCAGTGCCCGACATTGTGTACAGTGCCAAAGTGTCCTGAGGGCAGCTGCTCAGTGAGTGTGTCAGTGACAGAACAGACCATGTGCAACACAACCAGACGAAGACGTGAAAATAGCCAACAAAAATGTTCAGAAAAGTGTTCCTGTAGTTCACATGGTAGAGAATTAAGTTAGCAGCACAAGGTCATGGGTTTGATAGAGAAAATATTGATAATGAAAATGTATAGCTTGCCTTGTAATGCACTGTCATGCAAGTAATTTTGGATAAATGCATACCTGTGAAACTGTGCTGTGTCAAAATTAACTGCAGATTTAACTCTGGAGTAAAGCTGGAGGAAATCATTATTGCTCAAATTTTATAGTTGAGGAGAGTTCTCAGTTATGCGTCATTTAAGTAACAATTCTGTCTCAGATGGGTGATTCTCGTGAAATTAGACTTATGAGGTGTCATGAAACATTTTGATAAAAAAAGTAAATGCAAAGTAAGAGTATCAAAATAAGAAGCATACAGTTACAAACATTTTTCATGTAGTATTTTGCACATGATTTCAAATGACATCATACAAACCAATTTTGTCGTTTTTTCCACATGTAAGGGGAAAATTATCATTACCGCAACGTGTCCATGACTGGATTTGGGCTCTTTGACATGGAAAATTTATAATTAAAAAACGTAAAAAATAAAAAGCTTCAGTGCATGTTATATTATAAACATTTACAGTAAAGAAATGTGGTATTTGGTGATCATTGGTAAATGTAGAGACAATAATAAGGAATATAAATGTTCTCATCCTCCGCAACAATTTTCAATCATTGTTTAAGCCCTGAAGGAACTAACATTTAAAAAAAAAAGTTGGAAGGGACATACACTGTAAAAAAAGTCCGTAGAAATTACAATGTTATTGCAGCTGGGTTGCCGGTAATTTACCGTAGATTTACATTTATGTTATTTACTGGCAAGAGTTTGTTCAAAGTTAAATAAATTTTAAATATTAACAAGTCTTTATCTTTATAGAATAAAACTATACAATAACAGCCTCATGCAAAGCATTCTGGGAACCAGAAATCATCATAAACCTTTTTCTGTTTTTTACTTCAGATTTTGTTTCCCAGAATGTTTTGCTTGATGCTGTTTTTTTAGTTTTACTCTGTAAAGACAAAGACTTGTAAATGTTTAATGTTCATTTAACTTTGAACAAAATGTTGCCAGTAAATAACATAAATTTAAATCTACGGTAAATTACCGGCAACCCAGCTGCAATTTCTACGTATTTTTTTTACAGTGTAATTGACTGTGACACTCAAGATGGCTACCAGGTAAGCAGTTCTTATTTTTTCTCTCCAGATAAAAGTTGAAATTTTGTTTGTCATAGTACCTAGACAATTTTTTTGTTCTCATTACCGAAACATGAGTTTGTAAATGCATATATTTAATGTAATATCATGTTGCGGTAATCAAAAAAAATTAAATAATTCCATAGGAAATATTTTTTAAAACCTCTAAAAATAATGGTTATAGTAAGTTCAGACCTTCAAAATTGGCTTCATAGACTTTTAAAAAATTCTGATGCTGGACACCTTCTAAATCTGGATTTCGTATGAATCACTTAGATGTTTCCCCTAAAATTTGTCAAGAAAGATGACAAACGACAATATTATCCGCATGAGTGAGAGTATTGTAGAGCAATTAAATCACTTAAAGCAATTACATTAAATCAACCAACTTGGATTGCACCCCAGGAAATTTGGCTTTGAAAATATCTAAGGGTGTTTTCACATATAGTTCATTTTAAAAGAACCAAACCCAGTTCACTTAAAGTGAACCAGAAAAGGAACTACCCGAATGTGACCTCAGTCCTTTTGGTGTTCACAATATAGTGGACTCAAAAGAGGACCCAGTTCTTTTTTTGGTCCTCTTCAGAACTGAAATGATCTCAGACCTTTTCTTGTTGACATCACAACTTCATAAGAACTCAGACCCCAGCTTTCTGTGCAGCAGTTGATTTTGATACAATGTCAAAACAACATGCGAACCGGACCGGGACCTCATTGATTTCACATCTCAAAAAGAAATCGAACCACAAAAGAACCAAAAAGCGAACCGTACTCAGACCACCTTCTGACGTGGTCTGAGTTCGGTTCACTTTTGGGTCCTTTTAGGGGGGTCTGAGTCCACTTGGTTTGTTCACATATACACCCTAAACTGGTCCGAGAGCGTTTGGAGGGCTCAAACGAGCTGTGAAAACACCCTAAAAGTTCATAATTAAATAGAAACTTTGTCATTACTTCTCACTCTCATGTCATTTGAACCTTGTGTCTTTCGTTGTTCTTCAGAAACCATATGCAGATTTTTTTAATATTGATTGGGGTTTTCTGGTTAATGTGGGTGTAAATGGTGACCACCTCAGTCACTATGCACTCCCATATTAACCAGAAAACCCTTCAAGCTACAAAATGGCCCAAAAGTGTTAAATAAATAAGTTTTGTCATATATTTAAAGACATTCGAAGAGCACAGATGCAAAACCCCCTAAGTGCGTATGCATGTGAGATTCATTTCAGCTTAAAAGATCAGAATAATGTTGTTTTCCGAGTTGAATTGCACCTCTAACACGAGACGTAATGATGCTTGCTTTGATCTGTAAACACAATCCATTCTAAACCGCTCGTTTAGACTATGCAAACTACCCTGTAATGTAAAAGCTTTGATTTACAACCGATTTACAAAGTTTGCGGGTACAAAGTTGCAAACAACGTGTGTACGTGCATCGGTATGAAGAATAAAGTAAATAAAATGCTGACGCCCGGGGGGCAAATCCCTGACAGTGAGGAATGTGTTTGTATGTGTGTGTATTAACGTGCTGACATAATGCCTTTCAGTGTATTTGAGTGCCAATGTAAACATGACACCCTCACACAAAAACACTTACGTGTGGCCGTGTCGATTCAGATGACTCTAATTCTCTCTCTCACTTCTTTCTCGCACACGGTCGGTCAACGTGAGCCATTAAGTCATTATTGTGAGTTGTGACTTTATTTCTGTATGTATATTGCGTTGTTATGTTTCTGTTTGCGTAAGGGTAAGTATGTTTATTTACAGCGTTACTGAAGTACGTATTACGTTTTGTTTATATACACATTATATGTGTGTGTGTGTGTGTGTGTGTGTAAATACAAAGGGTTGGGGGCCTCAGGGGCCCTTGCTAATGAGCTATCTGTGTGTATTTCTAACAAGAACGCACTACAGCGCTCACAGCACTGTCATCAGGGGCCGTGGCTGACCTTGCTCTGCTGCTAGGCTCTGTCATTTGCTATATTTATGGCACCGGCACCTATTTTGTGTGTGTGTGCCTTTATAAAAGTGGGGAGGGAAAGAAGGAGCCCGTTCAGGAAGCAAATACTGTGTATATCAGCATAATGAATCAAGTGCCTCAGCGAGAGAAAGCGAGGGAGAGAGAGAGAAAAAGAGTAGGAGGAAAGGAGATCCATTTTTCTCTGCTACTTTTTCCCCTTTTCCGCCACAAACCCCTGCGGTTAGTATTCCTTCAGTAAGTCTGTCCCCCTGTTTTATTTTCTTTCCCTCTAACTCTCTGTGGTTGGAGCGAATGCTAATTTCGTCCATTTTTGTCACAGGCTTTCCCATGCGCTCAGCAATCACTCACTGGGGAAAGATCATCTGCGTATCACTCTCTTGATAGGTTGACTTCTCCCGGTCTCTGATATTGCGCTTCAAATCCTCGTGAAACATCTTTGCGATGTTTACTTGACGTTTTGGCAGCATTACCACAGTTGATAACCGCCAAAGCTTGAAAAACAGACCTAAAACATGCATGCCTGCGCATGCATTTGCGCGCTCGCACATCTGTCAGTACCCAAAGCCCTGGGCGGCAGGTTAAAAGACAGCAGCGCTGCCTGGAATACTCATTCAGTGTTGACGGAACAAAACGCCGAAAGGCACGTGCTACACGGGGACATCCACCTTAGCAGGACACATAAGTGGGAGATTACGGCAGAAAAGAAACAGAAACGGGCCTGGCCAAAAGTAAACGTTTTTAATTCTGCCCTCCAGGTTCGAATGCTTACTCATCTCTCAATCCATACATCCTCACCCGAGGAAGTTCTCCGTCGGAAATCTATTCAAATCACATTTTCCCTAGCTTTTATTGCATTCCGCATCATCCCATCACCACATGACAAATCACCTGTAAGGCTGGAGACAGACTCGGTCCCGCTGCCCGCGTTCCAGCTCCAACCGCAGTGTACTTTATTTACGTCCTTCAGCCCTAAACAGATAAAACTCGGGAACACAGCCTCACCGCAAGGACCCGCTGTCTGTCTGAAAGTTCTTAAAAAGTGAAGAGATAAGGCAGAAATGGTGTCAACACCTGATGGAGTCGCACAAACTGCTCAGTCGCACTCGCGAACACTCGCATACAGGATACTCTTCTCCTAATAAAGTTGGCGATGAGAGTGTCGGAGAGGATAATTAGTTTATCCCGACACATGACAGCAGCGCCGGCTGAATTGTTATTATTTCCCCTCTACCGTTGCCGTGACACTAGCGACGCTTCCGCGCCCCAGCCGCCTCTCCCCGCATCCAGCTCTACGCCACTTGATATATTCCTAATGTTCCTTAATATTTTCATTTTGATGTAATTTGTGGCCCCGGTTCTTTAAATATCCGCTCTGTAATAATGTTTAATTTCAAGGGTCAGTCTGCCAAGGAGTATATTAAAGCAGATAAAACTCATTTTCCAAAGCTCCAATATCGCGCCCAGATCAGGTTAGGAGGCCAGCCGCCGCGAATATTTCATCTTTTATCACGCCGATAATGGGCCGATGACAGAGGCGCGTTATTACAATGAGAGAATTGCTCATTTTCCAGGAAAGGGACGGGGCTGTGGGAAGCTGGGGGGTCTGAGTATGTGTGTGTGTATGCATGTGAGACTGAGTGCGTGTGCCGACTCACTCAATAAAAGGCAATTCTTCCAAAGAGGAGAGCAAAGAATGGAGAGAAGTGGAGTGAAGGGGGTGTGGGGAGGAAAGCAGCTTGCTCCAGCCCGCCTTTGCTCTTATTTGATTGGGATGAATAATAAATGCAGGCTGGGTGAGGCGGTCAGGAGGCTGAAGAGGGGAAGGTGATGAGAGCTGATTTGAGGAGGGCCGCTTTGGAATTAACCTCTTTAATTGAACCATTAGGAAGAAACAAAGGATGATGAGAAAGGTGTGGAGGAAAGAAGGAGAGGGAAGGAGAACGGGGGATAAAGGGGGCAGAGCTCATCAGGACTCCAGGAATTGGACTTGAAAGTGGAATGACTATGCAAGCCATCTCCGGCCCTCTCTAGCCCATAATAAATAGGCCCGATCAGAGGGGTCCTATGGGTCCTGTACAGGTCAGATCTATTAGAGTCAGATTAGCCTGCTGACAGACCCATCACATCACTCAATATAAGCCATGGTGATCATCTTAACCCAATTCTGCTGCACTTATATAGCCCATACCTCGATGGTAATATGCAGTGGGCCAGAGCGGCACTGTTTTGAGGATTGGCTAAAATGCATGACCTACATCATCTGACTCAGGTAAGAAGGTAGACGTGTTAGACAGTGCCGTTAGTTTGGCTTAGACTAATTTAATACCTGGAAGTAGTTAGTTAGTCAGTAAAATACTACTACTTAAACTTTATGTTAAAGGCAACAATCGTTTAAATCATACAGAAGTTTAGGTGTGCTTTTACTTTTTAAAGAAAAAATCCTATCATAACACCTAACAATTAATAATAACACCATAGCAAAAAACTAGACTAGAAAACTAGAAAAATGTTGGGTACAATATAGACAAACCCAACCGTTGGTGATGAACTTAGAAAAGTACATTTTTGACCCCACCATGGCTTGAAGCAGCCCAGCATTTTGGGCTTAAGCAATTCTAGCATATGTTAATTTACACCAAACTATGATGTTTGTCCATGTTTTATTCATCCAAAAAGACAGCATTTTGTAACCCAGTCTCACAGAGTTGCATATAAATAGAACAAAGTGTTAAAATCGTGCAATACATACGCCAAATTCCACTTTGGCGTATATATGATACCCCAGTCCTTCCCATTCACTTAAACGGCGCATCTTTTTTGTCGTTTTATTTATTGGTTTCTCAAATTTCTTGGGTTTAAGGTTAGAACAACTTTTTTATATAAAAATGACATCCTAACCCAAACACCAATTCTAACCCCAACTCCAAGTGACAATGGCTTAAATACATAGAGAAACCTGTAAATTAAAGGATAATTCCGGTATTTAACATTTTGAGTCTCATTTCTGGTTTGTTTTGGATGAACTACAGTGATGGACACTGAAATTTTGACAATGGGTCGTGTCTTGAGTTTTTGACTCGTTTAGAAGCGTCTCTTGACTGCTTCAGAATGGAAGTCGAGGGCCATGCACAAACATGTCATTAAAACAACACTTAATGTTCATTTTCAAAACTGTACTACTCACCGAGTGGTTCGTGGTGTTCGTTGATGATTAAAAACAAATATATTGGCGCAATGTATGATTTCAATTCGTGTTATTTGCTATAGTGGAACTATTTTTTCAGATACCTCACAACCGCGTATATACTTCCGCTCTATATTTGAGTCTGAAGCGTTAGCACACTCCCGACCACTTGATGGCGACAACCACTTTGCCATACAAGTACGCTCGGTGTCTAGCGTATAGACAGTCACAATTGAGCACAACTTCAAACCTGGCTGGTCACTGAGCCATCAAATATGGGGAAAATTTATTTAAACCGAGCGGAAAAACTACAACCACATGTAAACAGACCCCTTTTCCTTTTTCCAGCGGCGGAGTGATATATCAGCGAGCAATGAGTCTTCCAAGAGAAGTCAATGGAATTTTACAAAATGCCAAATAAAACACGACAGAAACTGTATTTCGCTACACAACTTGTTTTTATTCATCAACAAACACCACGAACCACTCGGTGAGTAGCACAGTTTTGAAAATGAACATTAAGTGTTGTTTTAATGACATGTTTGTGCATGGTCATTGACTTCCATTCTGAAGAAGTCAAGAGACGCTTCTAAACGAGTCAAAAAGTCAAGACATGACCCATTGTCAAAATTTCCAAAACAAACCAGAATGAGACTCACAGTGTTAAATACCGTAATTATCCTTTAAATAACCTCCTTAAGCAAATCTCAAATCTAACCCTAAACCCAACGAAAATGGTTTAAAAAACAGAAAAAAATTGAGAAACCAATAAATAAAATGACAAAAAAGATGCGCCATTTAAATGAATGGGAAGGACTGGCGTATCATATGCACGCCAAAGTGGAATTTGGCATATGTATTGCACGATTTTCACACTTATATGCACATGCTATTTATACGCATCTACATGAGACTGGGTAGGCATTTTCAAGGAGTGAATTAATTAGTCCTAGTGAACACCATAGCAACTGCCATGTTTAGTATCACTGAAAATATCGCAATACACCTTACCAACAGCGTGGTAAGGTGATCATAAACGACAAAACCATATTTGAAAATGTAACAATCGAGTGACATTTCATGCATACGTTACATTTAAAGCCAATATCCACGTATCACGCTAAGTACAGACAAGGTATTAGATCGAATAAAGTTTTGTCTTAGGAGTCTGAAGAGTTGATAAAGGTTTTAAAGGGTGATGGGTGAGTCAAGATTATAGCAGCGGACTGAATGATTGTATTAAGAGATGGCCCCGGGTGGTAATGTTCAACTCAAATACCAGCCACTAACAGCAGGGGATACATGAACTACACTCATCAAATCATTTCTCTCTCTCTCTCTCTCTCTCTCTCTCTCTCTCTCTCTCTCTCTCTCTCTCTCTCTCTCTCTCTCTCCCCTAATCAATGTACCAGCATTGTGCAACAGCACCAGGATAGTCTATCAACCCCCTCCGGTGTTCATGCAAATACCAGAGTGCTTCTTTTAAGCTTTAAGGTATTTTGCATGGAATATGTGTGACGTCATTAAATGCGAAGTACAGTAGGTAGATGACCCACAAGGCAATACTAGAGGAGGAGAGGGTAAATATTTTCTTATTTGAAGCCGAACATTAAAAAATATGACATGGTTCACATCATGGCAACACTCTAAGAAGGGATGTGTTTATTTTTAACACACTGTTTTGTTTAATGCATTAAATGTGTTGTCCTTAAGTAGACACAAAATGTGTTGTTTTAACACAACCGTTTTAAGAGTGTATCAGGCCCGGCTCCATGAAAAGTGAGCCAAGTGATATTCCAAGTGGGCCGGTCGGATTTGGGGAGGGGGGAGTTCTTTAATGCTTTAATCTCACATTATTATTATTGTTATTGTTGTGTTTGTGTTTTCTTTATTTAACATTTTGTTTTGTACATATTTTGGAACTTTTTAGTAACTTAGGACATGCTGGCCTGTTAAACACAGTAACTAAAAACTGAACAGAGAAAATTTGCTTTAAAGTTGCTTTAGTGTGGATTATGCAGTTTCCGCAGTGTTATAATCTGGACAACTGCTTAGATTCATAAAAGAGAAACCTAAACAAATTGTATACAATAATTCCTAATTTAACTTTTCATGGCAGCAACATGGTTACAGCCCTACATCCAAAATCCATCTTGGGAAAGCAAATTGGCAAAAGGTGACCCTTAAGTTTTTTCTATAAATAAAACAAAGGCAGTTAAACACACAAACATAACGTCAGATTATGACGGAGTGCAACAGATAAAGAAAATGAGAAGAGAAAGAAGAAGGGCAGGGGAGGTGTGAAAGGTCTCCACAACAGAGCTAACCATGAAAGAGGTGCCAACTTGGTCCCCAAAACCCCCAGGTCAGGGTGGAGAGAGAGGGGAAGATGGGCCAGCAGGCTGGGGCACCTTGGGGAGTTGAGGAGGAAGTGGCATGCACCATGTCTCTTGCTCCTGTTGTTCCCTCATTTGATTTTGATGAATAATGCATGGGGAGGGGGGCCCAGTCTTAAAGGGGCACCGCTGCCACAGTGGGAGTCATTACTGAGCACGCTGCACTGATGAGAAGAAAGAAAGAGAGAAAGAAAGAAAATCAGAAAGAAAGAAAGAGGCAGGGGGATGGGGACAGAACGCAAAAACAAACAAGAAAATTAGGGAAGGAAAACACTTCTTTGAATCTTCTTCAAACACCCCAGATAAACTTCATTTTACATTTGCTTTTTTACCCTGTGTGTTTTATCTAAATATGTTTGTGTTAGTTATGTTATGAGTTGGTTAAAAGAGTTATTTAGAGTCCCCTAATCCAGGGGTTTTCAAACTGGGGTCCAGGGCCCCAAGGGGGCCTCCAGGAGGTTCTAGAGGGTCCCCCAAAAAATGTTAGAGAAAAAAAGTCAAAGAAAATTATACAAATTTATCTCTCCTTTTTTGCTACACTTTAGAATCATTTATATTTGCTTTGTAGCTTTTTAGTGTGTTTCTTGTTACAGTCCCCTTTATTTCACTTCTTTGGATTTATAAGGAAGAATTCCTTATATAAAGCTGCTATGAAACAAGATTTGTTGTAAAAGTTGCTGTAGTACAAATATATTTAATCGAAAATGTATCTCTTCATGTTTATACATCCAGCATTACTCATAACTGTATAGTCAATTATATATTTGTTATACATAAAATAATATAAATAAAAATATGAATTAAATATAAAAAATATAATTTGATATATATATATATATATTAGGTTGTGGGTTCCTCACAAAAAGTTAATCATATTTTGGGCTCCTTCGCATCATAAAGTTAGAAAACCCCTGCTGTAATCTGATTGGACAAGTAGTATTTTAAGAGTGCTGATATTTAATATATCACTTCACTTGTATGTGTTTGAGGCATTATGAACAGGCTGTCAGTGTCTATATTGCGTGTGATATACACAACCATTGACACTGATTTGGCTTCATTCACAACTACTTATGTAAATGGAGAAAAATAGACAAAATTTCTGCCCACATTGTGTCTAAATTTTCACATGATGTCAATTTAGGATTTACAAAAATAGCAATACTGCAATCAAAATCATGTACTTGGCTATGATAATTTATGCCTACACTGTTAAAAATAATTTATATAAATTTATATAAATAAAATGAGTAAAATCTATTAAAAAAATGTATTCTTGTTTTTTAACAATTTTTTTTAAAATAACACAAAAGGGTGAGTAATTCTAAATGAACACATTATTTAGTAAATTCAACTAAATTTTATCATGTAAAATTTGTAAGAAGGAAATTAAATTAATATTTTTTGGTTGAAACTACTTGAATATATTTAAGTAAATAAAACTGACTAGTTATATTCCATGTAAATTCCATGTAAAACGTACTTAGTTTTTTTAGTAAATCCAGCGTATTGTTTTTTTCAGTGTACATTAAAATATGCTGGGTTTTATTATATTCTTGGATATAAAGGAATAAACCCAGCCTTTGGCATAAATTAACACAGAAAATGTTTATATTTGACCCAATAATGGGTTAAAACAATCCAGCATTTCCAGTTGAAACAACCCAGCATTTTCTGTTGAAACAACCCAGCATTTCCGGTTGAACCAACCCACACTCTAAAAAATGCTGGGTTGTTTTTAACCCAGGGCTGGGTCACTATTGGACAGAACACACTGCCGGGTTAAAATGACCCAATTGCTGGGTTACTGTCAATCAACCATGTTGAAACAACCCAGCAGTTGGGTCATTTTAACCTGGCAGTGTGTTCTGTTCAATAGTGACCCAGCCCTGGGTTAAAAACAACCCAGCATTTTTTAGAGTACAGCATTTCCGGTTGAAACCACACAGCATAGGTTAAATTACATTCCAAAGGGGTTGTGTTCGTTCCTTTTTGACCAAATGCTGGGTTAAAAATAACCTCTTAAATGCAAAACCAATGAGATACGATGTTATTGGAATGTAAACATAAATCAACTTAATGCACAAATCTGTATAGCCTATGTAACGTTTCGATTGCTAAATACACTTACATTTTTATAATTTATGTTGTTTAGTTACAAAAGACATATTCACCTACTGAAGACATTAGAAATATTTTAATGACGGGTGTATTTGCTTTTATCAGCTTCACTATTTTGATAGCATCTCAATACGTATCAAACAATTTGATAACTGAACAAAGGAAGTCATATAAGCTACATGTGGGATGGCATGAGGGTGAGTAAATTTTCATATTTGGGTACTATACTGTACTTTTATTATATCATTACCCTTAACCAGATATTTACCCACTTTATAGCAAACACCAAATAGAAGGAAGAATAAAGCTTTGAAATGCCACTCGTTGATTCCTCATGAGCAAAATAAAAGTTCAGCAGGATGTAAAAAGTATGACACCGCTGTTATGTCAGGTTGCGTACTATATCATTTTGGTGTACGGCCATCCGTGCAAGCTTTAGACATAAGTCGGGTCACAAAACACTCATACAACTACACTTGCTTTACAAAACTAGTGATATACAGCACACACACGTCTTTCAATGTTGCCATTACACCCCAGTAAGCCGATTTCACATAGCAGAGTTGCTGACTCACGTATGGAAAACGTATTTCCACTTGGGACTAGACACTGACTTCCAAGTCGAAGAAAGTATCGTGTTCAAGCAGAACTGGAAGACAGAGAGAGGCAGGGTAATGCTACGGAAGGGGATGCGGCAGGCACAGCGCAAGGTGTCATCACTCATTGTGATTGGGTATTACAGCATGACGGATGGGACCCCGCGGGCCACTGCGCGTCTCCTCCGTGCTTATTACGGCTGTTCTTAAGTGGGAGTTGATTTAGCTTAAATAGGTTGTTTCATAAGGAGAAGACACCGGCGCTGTCACCGCATCTCTGTTCCCTCGCACTATATCCCGCCACTTTAATTGAATAATGCCTCCTCTACATACCTATTAGTGTGCTTAGCTACATACCATGCCCCTATAATTGCTTATACAACCGAGCTAATTCTACCACTACCCCTCCTTTCCTCTCTTTTCATGCGATATTTCACGCGGTTAATATAGAGAGTGCGCTGGTGAGAATAAAGACTGCTTGTTTAAAGGGTTATCGGGTCCATGCAGTGCATGTTGCCTTTCCCCCTACGTAATGATTCGTGTAATCATTAAGCTGTAGTTTATCAGGTTTTAGGGGCTTTATTAATTATAATACTGAACGATTTCATGCCACTTTTTACACGCATTATTAGGGTCACATAATTCACAAGCCATCGTCATGCTTCCAGTGCAAAAGAGATGAACAAGGTTTTCACAATTCAGTGTGACATTATTATGTAAGATTTATCTGAAATCAAACAGCTCTGCTTTAATATTACTGAATTAAACACAGACATCATGTAATTTTGTAGTTATCCAAATTGCTTTGATTTTGTATTAAGACTATGCTCTGTGGGTCTCATAACGGGACCTCTAGCACTTCACAGAGATGCCACACTAGAACCATTTTTGGTATCCCAAAAGTTTTTAAAGAAACTAGTGTCAGACAAAAATGGTCAAAAAATGTCTGTCTGTCAGTGCCCTTTCAAAAAGTACAGCTTTGCACCTAAAGAATATCTCATATTGGTACCAAAGAGTGCATATTTGTACCTCAAAGGTGTTGGTACCAAATGTATACATAATCCGTACTTATATGGTACATAATACAAATTTTAAGGATCCAGAGTCAGTGACTGGTTGGGACCACTTTTGACCTTTTCCTTTTAATAGCTAAATAACATTTTACAATAAAAGAACCTTTTGTGAAACAGAAAGGTTCTGTGGCTGTTAAAGGTTCTTTATGGAACCATACAGCCAAAAGTGGTTTTCATACGCCATCATGAAGCACTATTTTTTAACAAAAAAAAGTATATTCTAAATTACAGTTTATACAAGTATCAAGCTTTTCAGATTTAATTCTATTTTTATTTATTTTAATGTGTAGATAATCTTATTGCTGTTGTAGAAAGACTGTACAAAGTAATTTATTCATTTAATTTATTTTATACATTTCTTCAAACCTACATTTCCTGTATAATGAAATAGTCCAGAAAACCAGCTCAGTTATTTGACCAGCAACACAATGTTTGTCCCTGAGATTTATTTGTGGATGTAGGGAAGTTTTTTGCCGGTCAGAGCTGTCCAGTCAGCACCATCCACAGAGGTCACTGACATCAGCACCATGGACAGCTCCAAATAACAATTCCTGCAACCCCTCTGTATTTAAAGCAAAAGTGAACTTTCTTTCGGTATTTACCCTTATAATCCTGTTTTAGTGGAAATAAATGCAATCACGTGCATTCCTTCACAAATATGTTACGAGTGTCTCTAAGAAAAAAGTCATGTTATTGGTGTCCAACTGCTGCATAGCTGCTATATTTGATTTGAGAGCTGTTGCAGAAAGGTAAATTATGATTGAATAATGAGTTAAATTTATAATGTCAGAAAATGTTTGCAAAAAATACTTTAGGATTTTTTTGGAGCATGGCATCCTTGCAAAGGTCTCTGCAAAAACTGTATAAAAAGTATTTTCTGTGTGTGTTCTACCAGTGTACACCTGAACAATGACATATTGCAACAACTTTAGTTTCACCCTGTCTACATAGCACAGTATTGTTAGAATTTTCACAAGAATATTGTGTGAACAACTATATTATCTAGATTTATTCACAGCTACAATTTATTGGCATTAAAAATATTATAAACAGATTTTTTAGAATGTTTATTTTGCTACAATATGCACAAAACTCCACATATGTATATGACTCGGACATAAGTAGTTTCACATAATTGACCAACCCTGTATCACGAAATTATGTACCTATAGTCACATAAATTTGTGAGTCTTTTCCGTGACACTGACACATTTTTCCGCCTTTTTGTGTGAACATATCACATATTTCTGTTTACGTGTCATTGTCACGTATTTGTTACTCAACTGTTTTGCCCTATTTTCAAACCATTGACGGTTCGGTTTAGGGTTAGATTTGGTGTTTGCGTTAAGATGTCACTTTAAGTTTTGGTTTATACATTTTTTTCATGATTTATTTAATATATTTTATGATTTTTAAACTATTGTCGCCTGGCATTAGGGTTAGAGTTGGGTTTGGGTAAGGATGTAATTTTATGTATATCTAACCCTAAACCGAAGCGACAACGGTAAGAAAATAGGACAAAACAGTTGAGTAACAAATACGTCACCATGACACGTAAACAGAAATACATGACATGTTCACGCAAAAAGGCGGAAAAATGTTTCAGTGTCATGGAAAAGACTCACAAAGTTTCGTGATATAGTCACGTATTTTTTTTAATTCTTTTTTCGTGATATTGTCACAAATTTCTGAGTTTTTTCATGATCGTATTAACGAATTCCTGTTTTCGTGTGATTATCACGTATTGGTTACTCAACTGCCTTTTCCTATTTTTAAACCATTGTCGCTTCGGTTTAGGGTTACATTTGGTGTTTGCATTAGAATGTAACTTTATACATTGGTTTATACTATTTTTTCTGATTTATTTTTTTATATGTCGCCTGGCGTTAGAGTTGGGTTTGGGAAGGGATGTCATTTTATGTAAATCTAACCCTAAACGGAAGCGACAATGGTAATAAAATAGGACAAAACAGTTGAGTAACCAATACGTAATAATCACACGAAAACAGGAATTCGTTATACGATCACGAAAAAACATGGAAAAATATAAAATAAAAAATGAAAAATAAAAATATGTGACTATATAACGAAATAGGTACGACTATAGGTACGTAATTTCGTGATACTGGGTTGAACTGACAGTAAAACAAAGGATGTCCAAGAACTAATCTGTCAAACTTCTACTATCATCCCTATCAGGCATCATAGGAGTCTCACAAGAAGCTTTAGTCTATCTTATTGTTAAACCCATGACTTTATATGTTGCTCTTTGCTGGCACTGATTCAATGAATCACTTTCATTACATAATCTATTAACTTACAGCATTGAACTAAGTTACAGATGTATTGCTGATGAAGTCACATGCTGTAAAATAAACTCCACAAGTATTTAAACTCCTTTTTACAAGGTGGGTTGGTATTAACTGCAATGACGCATTAGTTTCTAAGCTGTTGGTTTTAAGAAAGAATGTCAACACACAAATTAAGAAGCAGGCGGAGGTTGAGTTGTGCCAAACACAGTCTTAACATAAGTGATGCCAATTTTGCTGCCAGTCATTCCCCACAAACCTAAACATTCATATTTGTCATCAAACCCCTCAACTGCACAACCATATCTGTCCCACCCTACACAACGCAAGCATTGGCTGCCTGAGGTGCCCGCTGGTTCCGCATGATTGATGACGCCGATATAGAGGCAGATCATTTGGGTGCCCCTCTCTACCAAGGACGTAAATCACATCAGCCCACTCTAATGATTTCTCCCAGACCCATTTGGCAGAATCCACAATAACCTATTGAGCCTTGCATGGGGACAAAAAACATCAATAAAGTCAAATAATGATTTTATTTAACCACTTTATCAAGGATTGACACTCATTTCTTCCAAGGTTGGAGGGGGAGAGAATAAGCGTATGGAAACCGTCAAGGTGTCTTGGTATGTTAAAATGGCAGCATGACATAACTATTTGCAGGTGTTTTAATAAGTAAAGTTGTCTTTGGTGCACTACACCCCTCAGACGTTTGTTATCAGTGATAAATGACGATCTGGGGAGCAAATTTGGACTCTCCGGGCCTTGAGGGGTGACCCATTTCAACTTTTCATTAAAACGTCCAGCTCAGGCCAAGCCATGATTTGCTCCTAATTGATGAGGCCATTATGAACTAATTAACCACACATTTTCAAAGTGACACTTACTTTGGCTTCTTCATAATACTGGAATTGGCACCAAATGTTCAGATACTTGAAGATATTTGACAAAAAAGGGGCAATTAATTTAGTCTACGACTTCATTATGAAATAGTTGCTTAGGTACAATAAAGTTGTAAATCCATATCTTGACTTACTGGTCACATCATAGTGTTAAGATACAGCTTATTTGCTAAATAATTGTGAAATTACATGTGTGTACTTGAGAAGCTTTCTAACTAATGCTGAAGTCAGGGGTTTTGTCCGGTTGCGTATGAATAAAGTCAAGATCTGCATTATTTGACCTAACACTTACCTCTTGAGTAATGTTACATAAGGTTAAAAGTTTTGGTTCACAGATTTGTCTTTTCACTCAATTTCAGCTGCCAAGTTTATGCCAGTATTCAGCAACTAAACCCTGTGATTGAAATGTAAAAGTTTGTTGTTGATGTGGCTGGCAATGGAATGGCTTATGAAACTGGCTGCCAAACACTTTCTTGCAGCCCATGCCAAAGATTTGTTCACTGAGTTGCAGAGATCAATATTAAAAATCTGTATAGTTTATGGCAACTTTTTTCTTGTATAGCTCCCCCATCCAGTCTCTTCTGAATCATTCAGAGAGCAGAGCAGCAGGAGGGTAATTTAAATAAAATGTATAATTAGTCAACAATTTTGCCCTATGGTCCGATTCACAATTTTACATTTCCTTCAGTGTGTAAGTGTGCATTAGTACATGTTAATGATATGTAAAAGGTACAAACCCCAAAGTAAACGATGACGCAAGTTATCGTCTCCAACGTAAATCTCTTTTTTTTGGACTATAACAAACACATAGATTGTAGGCAACAGTTTACTTCCTGGGATTGGTGATTTAGACAAGACCGACATTATCATAATTCCTCCCGCTTGGACTGACAAGCCTGTAAGTTAACTCCTGTAAGTATTGCATTGTGACCGAATCTTTCAAACATGGTAAGGAGCATCGCATTTCAGGCTGACGTCAGAGGTATTCAGGCCAATCACAACGTACAGATTAGCCGACCAATCAGAGACACAACGCTTTTCAAATCGATGAGTTTCGAAAAAAAATCAGTGCGTTTCAGGAAGAACAAACATTGTTTTAACGTTGTTTTTAGCAATAAAATAGGTGCACTTTAAAATTAAATGTTGTTTAAAAAATAAAATTCTGTCATTTACTCACCCTTGTTATTTTACACATGTATACAATTCTTTGTTCTGCTAAACAAGGAAGATATCTGTAATCAAGCAGGAAGCAGGAGCACCATTGACTTCCATAGTAGGAAAGAAAAATACCATGGAAGTCAATGGTGATTCAAAACTGTTAGGTCACAAACATTGCTCAAAATATCCTCCTTTGTGTTCAAAGAATTCCATACAGGCTTGAAGCTTGAGGGTGAATAAATAATGACAAAAATATTTTTGGATATACTATGCCTTTAAGACTTTTAGCAAAAATGCACATGCTGAACCATGAACAATGGTCCCTTTAAGTCAATGATCCAAGTGGATAAACTGAAATAAACAGAAAAATAACTCATTTATCCAATTTTTGTTTAAAGAAATCTTTTTAAGTCGTAGTGGATTCTTTGTAAATCCTTATTTGATCCCTTTATGATACATAGAATTGACTGGATTGTCCTCTGTTGACGATACATCCTATAAAAACCTGCGGTTGCAAGACTGATACTGAAACTGCTTGCTATATACAATAAAACTAAAAGGAAATTATACATAGGCTAGTGTCTTATTGTAAAACATTGATCAAATGACTTACACTGTATCACATTTGTCATCATTCTACAACATTACAAAGACTTCTTTAAACAGTTTGCTTTGTAAAAGATCTGATTCAGTAAGTGGCATCCTTGGAAAAAGTCAACTTTAGTAAATGTGTATGTGTGCATGCTTTATTTCCTTATTAGAGATATAACGCTGTATAAAAACATAGCTACAGTAAGATTCGAATAATCTTCCCGTCCCCAGGCCAGGGTTTTTGTGTGGATAGAGAGAGTCGGGAAACAACAAAAAGAAAAAATGGATGAATGGTTGAATGAAAAACTTTCTTTTAATTTGGAGTCTAGAGGGAAATGTGCATATACAATTACAGCACACACCAGTAGAGCCTGCGAGAGCAGAGCGGCACTAAAGTAGAAATAGAAGAATGAAATCCAAAGAAATAAGATGATCTGAGGTCTTTTCGTTTCTTTCTTCCATCTGTGATCTAATAGCTTCCACACACACCGACACACACAAACAGTCTATCATGCAGGAAATGATAAATGTAAGTAATGCCACTGTAATCCATTATTAAGAACCGGCGGTTAGCACCAATAGGGCAAAGAAGTTGATAGGGGAGGGGCTGGGTTTCATCAAACTCAATTATCATCTTATTACAAGCACTAAGTGGCCTCATATTAGGGTCACTGCCCTTAATTTCAGGGGGGAAATAATTGGTAGCCCCCATAATAGCAACGCACAGACACCATTTAGCAAACCCCCGGAGGGATCCTTTGGGCTAATCAATGGAAAGTCGGATAACACAATGTGACCGCCGTCTGAAAAGTGCCCATCTCTATTTGAATTTGGTGTCTATCAAACTTCAAATAAAGCAATATAGCTTACTATTTTAATATCTGCAAGTTTGCAATTAAGATTAATGTACTTTTATTTTCAAAAGATCAGATTGGATTTTAAATTTATTTATTTTAAGTATGGTTAGTTCACCCTCAAATTCTCTAAGAAATCTCAGGCACCTTTGGATATATATATATTTATATATATATGGTCTGTCATAAAATCCAGACCTTGTGTGGCTCCTCAACTATTGCATTTAATTTAGAAGTAAATTGTATCCTCATGAGCCAACCGGAATGAAAGGCTTCTGAGAGGCAGATATGGGAAAATCATCTCTCTAAAGTGATATTGATATCAGATTTGACCAAACACTCATTCACAGCCCTATTTTTTATTCCCCAAAATATGCGCCTCAGGTCTCAGGAGGGATCGGTCAGAGATGAAATAATCCATCTGTATTGTAAAAGTAGTTTTCTTATTCAAAGGGCAGCCCCTCGGGTCCTCAGTTTTGTAGATTGAGAGTGACACTGCCCATAGGGCTCCACACACTGAATCGCCCTCTAAGTAAGTTACCCGAATTTGTGGATACTGCAGATTCAATATAACACTTTACTGTCTGTTCAGTTTTTTCGTCCACGTACCCACACTCCAGCCTATCTTCTCACCTTCACTGCTCTCTCTGTTTCATCACTGCTCGGTTAACCTGACTGGTTAAATTGGTAATGTACAAACAAGGTTTGTACCTTTCTTTAGAGAGGCTGTGGGCTTACTTGGTGCCTTAGTCAATAAAAGACAAAAACAAAACTTTTTATAACTTAGTAGTGAATATATAAAGGTTATTCTAATTAGTATAGTTTGCACTTTGTTTTAAAGTGAACCATGTTTCATACCAACTAAATCAACAAACATCACCAAATTAGAGAAATCTGCCACGAACAGCAACCATGTAACGAAACAATCAAAGATGCAAACCAGTTATGAATTTAACTATACAGGTTTGTGGGATAGATGCGTTTCTCTCATTAAGCCATCGCTGTAGCTCTTATCAGCGTTACAATTGCATTTCCTCACCCCTGCTTTTCCTTTATTTCCCAAGAGTGGGAATTAAAGGAGTTGCCCAAAATGCCTGGGGACACATGACATCATTTTGCGATACAATTAAGTTAAAGACTCTTATGGGATCTTTTAAAACTCTGTACTATGATCCTATCTGGCCCATAGGTTACTATATCTTACATCTCGAGAATAGTCTTTTCCCAGAAGGCTCCTTAAAAAATAAATACCATGCAATTATTACAATCGATGCGATAGATCAGATTGGAATTTACATAGAAAAAATTATAACACTTAACAATAAGGTTGTATTTGTTAACAATTAGTTGTTAGCTAACATGAACAATGAATAATACTTCTGCAGCATTAATTAATCTTAGTTTATGTTAATTTTAGCATTAATTAATATATTATTAAAAATTAAATGTTTAAACTGTTGACATTATATAATGCACCATGAACTAACATGAATAACTGTGTTGACATTAACTAATATTTAAGGGACACTCCACTTTTTGGGGAAATGTGCTCATTTTCCAGCTCCCCTAGCGTTAAACATTTAATTTTTACCTTTTTGGAATCCATTTAGCTGATTTCCAGGTTTGGCGGTACCACTTTTACCATAGCTTAGCATAATCCATCGAATCTAAGTAATTTTTAATAGCAGGGGACTATTTTCGGGCACTGCGTAATATCATTGTGCCTCCTGCAGCCATGTTACGGCAGCAAAGTCCTTGATTATTACGCCAGAATCAAAAAAGTATAGATCCTAGCCATAGATTGCAACTTTTAATTTTCTATCGGTCTTAGTACACGATGTTACTACAGAAGAGTCAAGTTTTAAATAGGAAAAATATCGAAACTCTTTGGTTATTTTTTAGCGCGATGCTAATGGTCTAATCAGATTCAATGGATTATGCTAAGCTATGCTAAAAATGGTACCGCCAGACCCAGAGATCAGCTAAATGGATTCCAAAACAGTAAAAATCAAATGTTTAACTCTAGGGGAGCTGGAAAATGCATCTATTTTCCCTTCAACAAGAATTAATACATGCTCAAAAACTGTATTGTTTATTGTTTGTTCATGTTAGTTAATGTATAATAAATGACAAAAAAACAGAACTATTATTGTAGATTTTTTTAAAGAAACATTACTATGCTCTGACAGAAGAAATCTACTTTAAAAATATTCTGCTTATATACCATTAGCATCCCTGCACTTTTCTAAAACTGTCACAAATTTTTTTAAAGCTGACTTCGTAAAACTAAAAAAATATCAACTTTAGACTGAAACTGTAAATTGAATTTGTTGAAAACTTGAATCATAAGCTATACTGTACATATATATTTTTTTCAAAGTGCTACACAATGCAATAAAGGAACCATTTTCTGCTGTCTGGTTAAATAAAGTGGTTCTTCGTAGTGAAAAAAAGAAATCTTTTGTAACACCTTTATTATTCTTACAACTGCACTGCACCAATAACCAATAATGAAAAGATTGAAAAAGTTAAAATGTCACCAAAACCTTCTTCAAATATGTTCATTTTGTCAGCATAGAAATAAGTTGCTTCCAGACCTTTAGACATCAGTAGGCACAATGATAAAATAAGTCAATTCATTGACGTTTAAAACAAAATTGTATTCTAAAAACAAAGTATTGGAATCGCTGGCACACACAGAATGTCAATGCATCTCTCTCAGCCTGCCACAACTCATTTATATTATCCATACCCAATCCTTAAACAGTAAAAGTAAGTCACAGTGCATTCTTCTAACCTGTGTTGCTCCTCCCCAAGAGACGATGGTCAGAAGTCAAGATCATTTTAATTCCTCTCACCTCAGTTTTCAAGGCAGCGACGCAAAACAACTCAGCCTTCCTTCAGTGCTACACCAGGCAAAGTTTTCCTCTCTCTAAGGGAGATGCTATTTGATAAGGTAATTACTACAGTTTTGGGGATCCCATTGTAGAGGGTGGATGGAGAAAGTGACAGAGCCTGAAAAAGAGGAAGAATAGAAAATAGTAAATGGTAATCAGGAAGTTTAGAGGAGCTGGGGTATGAGTGTGTGTATGGGTGATCTAATGTGCTGACCTGACCTGTGTGGTGAGTGTTTTGGTGATAAGGGTTGGAGATGAGGTGGGAGGTTCAGTGACAGTTCAGTAGTTGTAATTATTTTAAGGTTAGGTCACTCTCCCTGAGAGGGCAGAGGTGATGGAGGCTGGAGAAGAAGGGAGCGAGATGTCAGGAGGTCACAGTGTTGTTAGCAGTACAGTTTATTCTGTCTCACCCTTGCACACACAGACACAGCTCTGTCCTGACACCTGATCTGAGACACCATAAATGCTTCACATAACAGCACTGTGAAATACTGAAAATGTAAATGAAGGATATTTGGGATGTTGAGAATACTTAGGTTTTTACATTTTACTGTCTGACAATAAAGCTAAATTGTCATTAAAGAAGTATTATCAAGGCAGCTTATCAAGGTGTTGCTTAAAGGGGCTATTTCATGCATTCTGACTTAAGGGCTCATTATAGTTCTGCGTAGGTCTTACAGCATAAACCACAGTACAACAGCCAAAGAAGAAGCAGCTTGGCCAGTAAACCCACAAACGAAGAAGAAGAAGCAGCTGAATGTTATTTGAGAAGACCCACTGCGATTGAGGTAAATGGAAAGTGACTATTTTTTGCAGCTTATTTTTATCACAACCTCAACTTGGCCTATCTTTGTTTTAATTGTCACAGGTGGAAATTCGTATGAGGAAAGCGACGCAAATTTTTTTACCCTATAGGAGGGGTTTTAGCCGACCAATCATAGCACTTGCGGTCTGTGTAGAACAGACATGGCGTCACATTTTTGCAGAGGTGCACGTCAGGCTACGTGTAGCCTACAGTGTGTGATACTTCCAGGTTTTATAAGTTGCGGAAGTGTGCATAATAGTGGAATTATTGCGGAAAGCCGGAAATACTCGTCATTGGCAGGGACGCGTTTTCTCTTAATTGACAAGATAGAGTTAAAATGTACTTCAGTTGTAACACAAAAAAACTTTAGTTTTATAAACTTAAATTGCTTCACTTTAATTGGAAAAATGTATGTGATTTTTTTATATCTTCAATTGGTAACACCTAAAATATTTACTTTAAATATTACTTAAAGTAAAAAATTTAAGTTGAAAAAACTATTCTTAGAATCTTTAGGTATTACAGTCTATAGTAGAAAAACAAATATTATGAAAGTATTGTGATAATATTGAAGTATTGAAGATATCTTAATAAATGATGGTAAGTACACATTTCATGATTATAGTGACCAAAGTCATCTCGGTTATCAATATTATCATGGCTTTGTTAAAATGAGATGGAAATGTTCAAAAAGAACTAAACACTGAAAACATTTGAATTTGTTTTATTTTTGAAAATCACAATTTAATATTTCATGTCCCTGAAATAATTTCTGTGGTAAAAAAATAAATACAGTAAATATGTCTAATAAGTTTACCATGAATGCAAATACATTATCCCTTAAATGCCTTCTTTTGCAAAAAAACTATGTTGCATGTGCGTGCCTGCTCAAACTGATTTGGCTGGACAGGATTTACCCCAAGTTTTCAAAATAACCGTAATCAAACACGGTTGTAATGATAATTCAATTTTAAACGATAATACTAACCGTCAGGACATTTTATCATGGTTAATCGTGAAACCGGTAATCGTCTCATCCCTAATTGAAGGTCCCCATTGAATTTCATCGTATTTGTTTTTCCTACTATGGAAGTCAAGGGTTACAAACAGCTCTGTGCGAACCATCATTTTTCAAAATATCTTCTTTTGTATTTATCAAAAAAATTCATACAGGTTTAAAAAAAAAACTAAAGATGAGAAAATTACAGATTTTTTTTGGGAACTATCCCTTTAATGGTACGATACAAATTCAAAACAACAAGAGAATGAGTAAAGAATCACAGAGAAAATGATGACAGAATTTAATCAAGGTCTGCAACATTGCTGCAAAGGCTATCAGTATGTCAGTAAGATCTTAATTTTCAGGTGTGCTCTTCATATGGATTTTAATCCAAACATGTTCCTGTTATAAAGATTATGACAACATTCCTCTTCAACAAACCCCATAATCACACAATGTTACAGCTTGCAAACACATTGGGCCACAAAAGAGGTTATTTTCATGTACAATATGAACCTGGGCAAGCAGTACAACAAGCCCTCCACATATCACTATGGCCCTTCTCTTTTCTTTCCTTCTAAAAACACTCCACTCTTTATCAGTGCAATTACCACACAAACAGATCCATCACAGCTCCAACTGTCCTCTTGAATCGCCTCTCTTTCCACGTGCAACCTAATTAGTCTTAAAGAGACAAAACTGATGCTAGAATAGAAAAAGAGAGAGCGAAACCGAGCGAGTGGACCTATCATGTCCTTCTCTATGTGTTTGCGATTGTGACTGTGTTTATCTATTTCTCCCTCGCTTTCCCATTCTTTCTCTCTTTATCAGCAAAGAGAAAGCCTTCAAAGGAACGATTGCGCAGGCGGCAAGCTGAAGTGGCCTGTTGGTAACGGCAACAGAGAAGGCGGACAACACAACCTAACAAACATGGTTGCATCTAATCAGGGCCCTCGGTTAATGTAAACAATGTCATTTTTTGGCCTTAATGAGCCAATTTTCCCCGGACAAGAGAGGCTAACAATTGGGGCAGCGCCTTTGATGTTCTTCATTTGAAGGTTTGTTTGTGATTGCCGGCACTTTTGTTTGGATGCCCCGTGCCGGGCGTCTTTCATCTTGCTGAAAAGGGAGAGTCACGTCTCACTTGGACGCAAAAAAGAAGTGAGAGAGGGAGAGAGACATGACATACCCCCCTATTTACCAAAAACAATCTCTCATCAGCTGATTGTCTCTGCTTTCTTTCCCTAAAAACCCTCTTCCTCTTTTCACCCTCCTCTTCAAAAAACACACACACATGAAGGAATAAAACAAGCACATGGGTTTTGGTGTCTATAACTATCAAATGGCAGGCTCATTAAAAGGCGCCCCGGTGAGGGTGCACGTGTGTGTATGTGTGTGTGCCGCTGATGGGGCTTAATTAACATGAGCCTGACAAAAGGTGACGCAGACCAAAGAGGCAGCCGGTGAGCCAGGTGCGTGTGTGCACGGTGCCTTTCAACATCACACTGCGCAGACATCCCACGCTGACCGATATCGTCCATGTTCTGGGACGAAAGAGAGAGAGAGAGGGGGATCTAGAGCGTCAAAGCACAGATCAGGATAATTGAGCATCTACTTTCCATAGATAAGACTACTTATAATGTGTTGAGAGTTGACTTAAGTATACTTTAGGGAGCCTGTAAAACTTGAAAGTTGAAACAATAAGGAGAATGGTGAAGAAAGATTTTACATATTTTTCCCTCTTGTTGAGAGACAAAGAATCAAATTCATAAAAGTGTGACTTTTAAAGATAAAGGAATTTTTAGATAAAATAACAACTTATGGGTTCAGGGTATCTCAGTAAAGTCTTTCAGGGACAGAACACAGGCACATGCACACAGGCACTGTGAGTCAGGGGCCTCTGGAGCCCTGTCACTGCACCTGCTGGGCCCTGCGGAAGCCAGCTGTCAGCTCACATGTGCACCGGACTCTATATGTAAGTGTGTGTGTGTGTGTGTTTTCTAGAGGTGAGGGGTGATGGTGTCCAAGGGAGAGAGGGAAGAAGAAAAATAAAAAAAGAAAAATGCAAATAAGAGTCCCTTAAAAGTTACATGCTTTAGTTGCAAAGGTAAAAGGAACGAGCAGAAATTTTTTTTCCAAAGTTCTTCTCCAAAACAAAAATCTGAAAAGTGATTTAAAAAACAAATAGCTGAATAACCATTTATACAGCATTAAAATTGGATATTTGATTGTACAGCTAAAGAAGATGGCTGGTTACACCATTTGATTAATTTGGGTGTAAACACCCAAAATGTGAAAGAAATTGTATTTGAATATTCAACTTTACAACAAAAGTTACCAAATAGCCTTATAGCCTTTTTTATTAACCTCCTAAGACCCGAGCTTTGGTTTGTGTTTATTTCAGATTTCTACCAGATATTTTGGGGTTAGGAACAGGGTTCCCACACCTTAGTTAACTTCAAATTCAAGGACCTTTCAAGGACTTTCCAGGTCCAGTACCCTCAAATTCAAAGACTTAATGTGGGGACACATTTCAAGTGAGAGCAATGTTACATTGTGTTACCTTTTAAGATACATTGTTACAGTTCCCTTTCGAGGGAACTCGCGCTGCGTCACTGTGGTGACACCACCACCTTTGGGGACGCCTCCAGGGGTAAGTGCGTCTGAATGTGTATATCAAATTCAACCAATGGTGAGGCTTAACGACAAAGGTAGGGTGACGCGGGAGCCAGGAAGTATATCGCTATCTGAAATATTGCCAAAGACAATGTTACAAGGACGCTGGAAGTATGGCAAGGGAGACGCAGCATCTCATTCCCTTTTCAGGGAACAATAGTTACATACGTAACCCGAGACGTTTTCATGTGTCAAACACAGCTATGCAAAAAAGCATTTTGGTATGAATCAACATTCGCATACAGAAGATTTAAGCATTTAAAGTGAACAGTTTAGCATGTGTGCTTTAAAAATCTACATTACACAGGGAATAATATGGATTTCAAGCATTTTTAATGACCTGTATATATGTATGTATATTTTAAAAAACTTCCCAGGGCCTTGAATTTTTACCCCTAGATTCACAAACTTTCAAGGATTTCAAGGACCCGTAGAAACCCTGCAGGAAGAACCAATAATAACATAATAACGAAATATTTCTCTTTGAACATGAAGCAGTGTAATTCTCCATGTTTGTGTACAACAAGTTGCAGTTACACAGAATTAAGTATTATGGTGCAAACAAACAAAATGTGATGTCCATGTATGTAGACATCCAGGTCTTATGAGGTTAACCAACCAAGCACAATTTCAACTAAATTTGACAGTGAATGAGCATTATGCTTTATAATATGAAAAACAACATAAGTTTTGATTTATAGGACACACTGAAAATGTTTAGAGCAACAGAAGCGTCTTTGTTTAAGCAAACGTTAATGTTTGATTTCTGACACTTTTAAACTACAATTGTGTAACTTTATGCAAATTATGCAAATACTTACACATGATTCTGTTAATAATAAAACATTCTCCTACACTTTCAACTTTCAACTTTCAAAAGGTACTGTATGATCAGCTAAACTGTTAAAACATCTCTTTCGCATGACAATAAATGTGCAATCAATTCAGTATATTTTTTCACTATTGTGCTACTTTCAAAAAAATGAAACATGGAGATAGTTTCGGACAGGTGTTCTCTACATCTGACAGCAGAAACAACAGATGCGTAACCTACTGTGGTTGAGAGAGGCAGAGAGAAGAAAATAGAAAGAGACACAACAAAGGCAGAAGAAAAAAATTTACCGTTTTGGAAAAATCAATAATGTTCACTGATATGAATCATTTCCCAGCAGGACTATCTCTGCTGTGCAATCTGGTTTTGTTCCCCTGAGGTCAAGTGTGCATGAGTGTGTGTTTATGTGTAAGCCTTAGAGACCTCTTAGCAGACTGAAGTTGTGCTGGAATGTATTAGAGCGGCCCGTGTCAAAGAAGGCTAAAGCAAGCTTGGCATGCGCTAAAATCCATTGGGCTGTTCTCTAAAGAAACAGAGATACCTGTTTAACTCTATTAGGGTGCAACAGGTCAGAGTTTATCATTTTTTAGAGATTATTCTTCTAATAATAGCATTGCGACTGTGTTATAACTGCTTTATTCCTTTCAGCCATTTGTATTTCATAACTAAGCCTCTGGGATGAATTTATACTGCACATGGTGGAAGCTGAAATGCTAATAAGCTAAAAACAAGTTTGTAAAGCGTTTATAATCTGTGGCAATAGTTGGTGGCACTAAGTGCACTATTTTGGGCAAAACCTCCTTTTAACTAAATAAACTACTTGACTGTACATTCTTATAAACTAAATCACTTGACGTTAAAGCCTGCTGTCATGTTATATTTTCTCATGGCAAAAACATTTATTGTAGTACTTATTATTATTGTTTTGAGTGTTTGTGTCATGAATAAACACACAAATTGCTTTAAAAGAGAGTTTGAACGGTTGAAACTCTGCAAAGCCTGCAGCTCTGTTCTCCAGCAAATGGAGCAAATGTGGAGACTCGTGCCTTAGTTTACATAAGACTCCGGTTAGGTCCATCTACACTGCAGCACAACCCCAGAGATTTCAAACTACAATGGAGTCTGCAGCATTTAAAAAGACTGTTTACAAGGGTCAAAAACTGCAGAGTAACCTAAGTACATGCAAAAATCTCCACTTCTTAAAAAAATTCTCCAGTCACTCTTTACTATCCTTGCTGAATAAAGATTTAATGAAAAAATTTGGTTAATATCCTAATAGATTCTGTAAACCTCTTTAAATCGTGTTAAAAAAACTCCTTCACCTTGACGTACAAGCGCCGTCGTTCATCCTGTTTTTATTCATGCACTTATGGACTTTGCGGCTTTTGCACCAGAGCTGTACATATGTCACCTTATGCATTTTGAATTAGCTTTAAGCCTCCTTAAAACTGGTATTTATAGAGAAACAAAACTGATAAGTCACTAGATTTACATTTATGAATTTGGCAGATGCTTTTATCCAAAGCTTACAGTGCATTTATGACAACTGTTTAAATTTCAACTTTTCAACTAGTGAAGAGTTGCTATAAATTATAAGTTATTTCAACTTTATTTGTATAATATATAGCAACTCCTTGTTAAATCGAAAAACTAATCGAGATTACAATTACATAATCGCCTCAATTAAAGCTGTCATTTTTGTGCTCATTTCTGTGCGTTTCACCAGTATGTTTGGGTACCAAATACAGTGGTGAATCATCCATTTTTAAATTGACAAGTTGATGTCCTTTAACCAATCATTTTTTATTTTTTACTCACAACATTACTCCTATAATTATTTGTTATTTACAATACAATTCTATTATTTAGTTTTGGATGTTTAGGGGGTGTGCACCCCAAAGCTTTTACACCGCTGGCCAACATATGTTTTCAATTGTTTCCAATGGAAGCGCTGCGTTTAAAAAAAAGCCAGCAGCTGGTGTTTTTTTCCGTGCTGAAAGCCGCCGTTTTGCCGTTTTTTCTGCGCTCAGCACTGAGCGCCAAGAGTTTAAAAATATTCAACTTTAGGTGAAAAGCTCAGCTCCGTCAATGTAAGTTCTCACACGGCCGTCCAATCAAATATCACCACAACCAACCGGCTCATAGTAAAATGACTGATAAATGAAGCAGAAGCGCTCATCTGAAAAAAGGTGGCAGTCAGCAGAAAAAAAACTGTCAGTCGGCGTCCGCCCAGACGTTTTCACCCACATTTGAAAGCTTTGTGTGCACACGCCTTCAGAATTTACCATGCAGCTGCTTCACAGAAAGTTATAAAACCTTTTAAAACTTAAATGTAAAGTCTATTAATCGACAATAATAATCGCATTACAATATTAAAGTGAATAATGCAGTAAGAAAACATTTCCTGTACAGCAAACGAAAGAAAGAAAAAAAGAAAGAAAGAAAGAAAGCAAATAAACTAAAAACGTTGAAAACTACAGTACTGTACAAAAGTCTTATGGTGCATTCACAAAAACGTGCTACTCGCGCGTAGTTGGACGCTTGAACATTTGAGTTTACTCGCTTCATTTATGTGAAAGCTGCGCGTACAGTATGATGCCTAACCGCGTCTTTGCATTGACTTAACATGTAAATCACTCGCGTGCCGCCTCTACCACTTCTGGTGTACACACCAAACGCGGGGCATCACGTTATTCGCTCTAGATTAGTCGCGGGACTTAACTTTGTGTCATGCGAATTTCCGCTCGAGTGAATAGTTTCAGCTTGGGGGAAGACACGTTTGAGGTGAATAGCTCGTGTTTTCGCGGTAAAAGCACCGCCCATTTCGCGTCATTCGAATCGCTTCACGCAAGGATGCATCTGATCGCGTCTTTGCATTGACTTTGTATGTAATCTACTCGCGCAAATCGTTGAACTTGCGTCTGTTGTAAACCCACAGTTAACCCTGCATTAAGCCACCATGACAAAATTTGAATTGTTGTTTTTGCAATGTTATAGTGATCATATATAATTGTTTCTCAATCTCTTTAATAGAATACACCCAGAAAATACAGGAAAAAAGTAAACTGATGTGTCAAGTTTATAGAGCAAATAAAACAAATAAAATGAACTCCTAATTTTAAAGAAATTCGTCTTTTTACTTCATTCTGCTCAAAAATGCTCAAGATGTGTTTAGTGCCAAAAGAGGTCACACTAAACACCAACGATGCCTAATGAAGAAAATTATGTTTTTTATTTTTTTGAATATGTTATGTTTGTATCTTAACAAAAAAGATTGAAAAATAAATATAGATGGACATTACAACTTCTAAAACACCAAGTCTGGTGGTGGTGGCCTAAGACTTTTGCACAGTACTGTATATTATAGTAAAATACAGTTATCTGCTTATATCTAAACTATATCATGTTCACATGAATAAGAAACTGTGTCAATGCCTATAATGAAAGCTTGTTATACTCTCTCACGCTTTGTACAATTACCATGATTAGAGATAAGCTAGAGGCAAATAATTACACAATAATACCCAATAATGAGAGAGAATAAAGAGAGCTCTAAAAGACAAATCCATCAAAGAGGGAACACAGAATCAGACAGCTGGCTAATTATAAATGACCATTCCCTATTACACAAATCACTTTCCTTTTTATCTCCCCTTATCTCTCCTCTCTGGAGAAAGTCGGAGTTCTTTGCATATCGGCCATGTGTTGTTTTGTGGGTCTGGGAGGTGAGTCGAGTCGGTCGCCACTGGGGTAACGTATCTTTACTTCCATCGTGACCAAACCGTATACTCTCCTCCCTACACATTTCCTCACGCCTCCCAAACCTACCCTCCTCCCTTTCCACGTCACCCCTATACACTGGCTGTCCCCATCTCTCCAGGAGGCAGTTGTCAATCATCAGCGTCTCTCAGAATCCCGCTGGAGCTCATTGTGCCCGCGGTCGCCGGCGGAGGCAAGCGCTCGGAGGCAGCGGCGGGCCGCAGATGGAGAGTGCGCTGTCAATCATTGTCACTAATTATTAATTTCTGTCACTCAGCCCCGTGGCAACCACGCTCTCTGGCTCTCCCTCCCTCACCCCCTCTCTCTCCGTTTCTCTGTGGCTTCTCTCTCTCAGGCTGAGTTGATTTGGTATGCCATCTCTGTGACGGAAGGTTCAACCTTTCATTATGTGTCACACACACACACATAAGATTCTCACCTAGGTCACTCCCCTTGACTCTCTGCTTAGTTTTAATTGTATTTTACCTTCCTTGCTCAGCTGAACCCTTTATACCCTTTGACCTCCAGCCTATACCAAAACCCCCCACCCGGACCTTTTCTGTTCCTACCTCCGTCGCTGTCAACCGTGGAGAAGGTTGGAGGAGAGGGACGGTGGATGTTGTGTTTACTTTATCAAATAACATCTCATTTGATTACACTATTAGAGGATGTAGGGAAAGATGCTGGGTTGAACTTTGGACAGTTTTCCTCAACCTCTCCCAAAGCCTGGATTTCTCATTGCCCTTCACTATCAAATCTTTAACTGAGCATTTTTCATGCCAACTTCCTTACCTGCTTACATCCGTTTGCTCTATCGGTTCCCCTCCTAAACTTGAAGTCACCATCGTCCATGCCTGCTCCACTCATTTCCACCTCTTCATCATCCTGTCTCACTTTACATATTTCTGTTTATATCTCCCTCTCTTCTTATGTTTTTCAGCCCTGTAAAGAAAAGGCGGAGATGAAGCAGCATTTATCTGAAGACTTTAGCATATCCTCAGCTCAGTCTGTGAGTAATAAAAGCCGGATCTTTACTGACATCAACCACTCACGATCTCCAAGATCCAGCAGCACCCAACCAGACCCTCAGCGAACAAATCAGACATCACTGTAAAGCAAGCAACTACTGTAAGCATTCTTCAAAAACAACTGTCAGCTCCACAAAGAACACCATTTAAGTGTGTGACACATAAGAGATCCTCATATGGCCTACATTAACGCAGCAATTCGGCTTGATTATGTTTCTTTTGTAGTCAAAGAGGCATGTCAGAGAAATAATCTGTTGAGCTGAGGTGAAAACAGAAATGTCTGTTTTAATACACTAACAGAAAGAAATAACAAATGCAAGGTGAACAAATTTTTTAGGTGAACACATCATGTCCCACTCTGACTTAAAAGCCCACTGTATCCGGTAATAAGCAAATAATTGATTTCATTTTGTCTTCTCCTTTTTTGACATTGTGACTTGAAGATTTATGGATTTAATTGCGAGAGGAGCTGAAAAGCAAATTGCGCGTTAATTAAGGTTTAGTGGCTGTAAAAAAAATCATATCTGAGGATTTGAGGAGCGATTCTGAAAGGAAGAGACTGAAATGTTCTAGTGAGCTGTCTATCAAGTATTTAAGGACCATGCTGGTGCTGTACTGAATTAGGAATGGTTTTGGAGATTTGATTGAGTAGCAGGTTATTAAGGAAGCATAATGTGTTGTCCCAGAATCCACACATCTCTGTGTTATTATTGAAATCATACTTTTAACACAACTTGTGTAATTTTAACACAAAATCAACAGAAAATGACACATAATGTAAAGTGAATAAAAAAGTATGTAAAGTGGCACATAATGTGTAAAATGCATAACACAAAAAAATAAAAAAGATGTGTAAAATTAGCACATCCTTACTTAGAGTGCACTTTTCAATCTAAGAGTAATAAATTATGTCATCAGTAGTTTGGTAACACTTTACAATAAGTTTGTATTTGTAAACATTAGTAAATGCATTAGCTAATATAAACAAACAATGAGTAATATAGTTTTTGAGCATTTATTAATCTTTGTTAATCCCAATATACAATTGTTCATGTTAGTTCATTGTGCATTAACTAATGTTAACAGTACAACTTTTGATTTTACAAATGTAATAGTAAATGCAGAATTTAAGATACTGATGTACTGTTTATATAAGCTAATGCATTAACTAATGTTAACCCTATTCGGATGGGATTCGTTTTACAGGGGTAAATGGCTTAATGTAATTTTACCAGGACGTGGTCTGTAATATTGATGGTCAATTCGGACGGGATTAGGAATCTCAGTAAAACATTCAGAAGTGGGATTGGTAACTCGATTGCGCAGCGCGTCACCTCTCGTAGTCAAGTGCACATTACCTTGCTTCCTGATATCTCATGTGCAAACAACATGACACAGAGGAGGAAAACGCGAAACACTGTGTTTAATTTCAGTTTGGGGAGAATGTCAGTTTCAGAAACAGTTCTGTGCCTCTGAGAAGTAAATTTGGCTTTTTTTTTAAAGTTGTTTTTCCACCTAGAACGCAAGTAAATGCTTCTTTAAGCGCTTTTATATTTAAAAGAAACACGCAAATTACAACTAATTCCGTCCAAATAGTACTAAATACACCGTATTATAAAGTGTTACCAAAGGTTTTTCTTAAATTGTTGTTTATAGATTTTGATGTTATTTTTACATTGCTACTTTAAGGGGGATTCCCAGACAGTGTCTAGATTAATTCAGGACTGGGCCTTAGTTATAGTAGGACATTTAAGTCATCTTTACAAACAAACCTTATGAAAAACAACATCTTAAGACAAAACAATGCCATTGAAATATGTTAAGATATGTCAGTACCAGTGTTGGGTGTAGCTTAGTTACTAAGTAAAACAAAAAAGTATGTAAAGGATTACTCTTTTTTTCCAGTAATTTAATTACAGTTACTTCTAATGTAATTGAACTTAATACTGTGTATGGACTGTAGAACAATTAAATATAATACAATTGTGGATTTAACATCAAAATTTAAAGTCTAAGGTTAAAATGCATTTTTTTATGTATCCTACTCACTTTAAATACTTAAGTGAGTTAATATAATCCTCTAGTGTAGTAGTTTCCAATTCTTACTATTAACCAGTTGGTTATTAGCATTAATGTTACTGAGATATTACCTGTTTATTAATACTTAAAAAGCAAATATTAATGCATGATTCTACAAAACCTTATTTTACATCCTTAATACCCAATTCCTACCAATACTTAAACTTAACAACTACTTTACTAAGTATTAATAAGCAGAGAAAATGGCAAAATTAGTTAATAGTTAGTTAATAATGAGAATTGGACCTTAAAAAGTGTGACCAGAATAATGTATGGAGTTTTATATGATTTATTTGAGCCGTTTCAAGCCTATCTTTTTATCATTTACTAAAGGATTTAGAAAGTAATTAGTTATAAGTAATTAAATACTTTTTGGAGAGAGTAATTTGTACAGTAATCTAATTACATGATTGAAGATGTAATTAGCAACTAGTAATTCAATTTTTTAAGTAACTTACCCAACATTGGTCAGTACAAGGTGTCTTTAAAATGAAGGCAGCTCAAACATGCATTTTAGCCTGGGACTAGGATAAGCCTTGCCTGGGAAACCACCTCTAAATGTTTTTAAAAAACGAGATTAACAACATATCAGCATAAATTAACATTAAAATCAATGGCCAAGGTGTAAAGCACTATATTATAATAAAGTAAACAAAATAAAAAGGTCATGCTACTTTTTTTAAATATAATGTGTATTTATTGTGCATTTAATGTTTAATGTGTTATACAATGTGAATGATTTTAACTGTAATTTGATATGGCCTGAATTACACTGTGACAGAAAGGGCATCATCCAAGTGACAGCTAGGGACCTTTTTTTTGACAGTGTAATACATAGCACAAAATAAATCGAATATCAACAGCTAAAGAAAATCTTTGCATATCATAGTACAACCTGACTCTAAGAATAAGTGAAAGTGAGTTACAAAGGAAAGAGAAAGACAAAAAGAAAGAAGGCCATAGGATTAAAAGCCAATAGCCAGAGGTGCTTGTCCTGTCTGATTTGTTCTTAGTTCAAAATGTTTTCACACGGTAAAATCACCCCATCACCACAGGTGTTGGCACAATGCTGTGATTGCCCTTGACAAGAGAAAACAGCAGAAAGCCTCCAAATCCAGGAAACTTTGAAAGACAAGGTCACAACTTTGCTTGACATCAAAGGTTAACAATTTTAACATAGAAATAAAAGAAAAACAATAAACAACCAAGTTTATTCAACGTCCTTGAGGTATCACCTTCGCCCAAAAGAAAAAGGGCTCTTTTGTGTTTTAAAATTTCTCGATTTTATGTTTTTTGGACAATAGTGAAGATTTAAATGAGAAATTAAGCAAAGGAAATTACTGGTATAGATCCAAACCTCAAATGAAAGGATGGGCTACACAAGACTTGATTTACACAGGGAGAGAGAAAGAGTGGATGAGCAAACAAGAGAAAGAGAGAGAGAGAAAGAGAGAGCAGAGTCAGTGTACACAAGTTTGAAGTTCATACTGTGCCTTTCTCATCTCTTTATTTTTTAGTCTTTTCAAAAGATACTACATGCGCCCCTTTTCATCACAGCTTATCTTGTTTGTATTGTTTGTTCTCTATGATATACAGAATATTCCATGCGTGCAGTTTGTCTTTGCTTTAATTCTCTCTCTCTCTTTTTTGCTCTTGCTTCGCAGCCTGACTGCTACGTAAGCACTCTCATGTGCACACTGTACCCACAGCAGCGGATCTTTAGCTGTCACTTCTCTTCCTCCACACTTGTTCACACTCTCTATCCATCACCCTGCGAAGGTCCTGATTCTGACAGTCACAGCAAACACTATCTCGCAAGAAAATCTGAGGCAGTCATCACTTTTAAATATTGCAAAAGAGCATCAATGAAAAGTGTATGTTTGCCAGAGATCTGACACGCACTTGCAGAACTGGCTGCTCAATTATAACCTTTGGGCTGATATATAAAATTCTGCTGATGGCCTCGCTGGAGTCAAAGTGTCACATGTGGTAAAGTAACACTAGTGTTTCTGTCATTCGCAGCTTAAGAGGACCTATGCAGTAGTTAGCGCACATGCTCATGATATGTTTAGCTATGGTGCATTCAGAGCAGACACAGATTCAAAAATTTTCTACTTCTAACTTTGTAATAAAAAAAATCTTTTTTTTTATTTAGATAAACAATTCATATGAATGTTAGTACTTCTCAAAAAAACATCAATGTTTGGTTACCTAAAACACATGATTCTGATTGGTCAGTATATCTACCAGAGAATCTGGTACACTTTAAAAAAATAAAAGTGATGGTAAAGGTTTATCACAACGATGCCAATGAAGAACCATTTTTTGTTTCCCAAAGAAGCATTCAGTCAAAGGTTCTTTAACGCACTATTGTGACCTGGACCACAAAACCAGTAATAAGGATCAGATTTTTGGCCAAATGAGTGTGTCCGTTGCTTGATATCATTATAAAGTAATTAATTTGATAGATCCTGCATTAGCAGAGAAACAACAGCAGGAACCTAAGTTTGTCAACAAGGCTGATGGGACAATAATATTAGTATTATTAGTAACAGTTACACAAAAATACACGCAGATAAATCAAACTATATAAGAGAAGGCAAACTATATGCAGCTGTTAGCTACGGTAATATTTCCAACCAATCAAAATCTGATTTCAGTTCTTTTTTATCATTACTGCAATAAATCTTTTGTTATTTTGATTAGATAATCATTAAATTTGAAACAGAAGCAAATAAAGTAGACTACACATATAATATACATTTATGTATTTTACCAGTGGGAGTATTTCACATAAGTATTTACTTCAATGCTTATTTATATAATTAATATACTGTTATTTATACATTTATTTTATTTAGCACATTTTCATAGTCTAGTACTGTTGTTTTCTTACTTTTGTAATACAGCACTGTTTCACTTTGAGTGTTATGTTTGTTTTTTATCCAGTATCCATTTTAAAAAACGAGTCAATTAATCGATTATTAGCATGCAGGGCCAACTTAGTTATCGGTATCAGTAAAATCCACTATCGGTTGACCTTTATCTGAGGGTGCAATTATAAATATATATATATATATATATATATATATATATATATATATATATATATATATATATATATATATATATATATATATATATACATATATATATATATATACATACATATACATATACATACACATACACATACACATACACATACACATACACATACACATACACATACACATATATATATATATATATATATATATATAGTAGGAAATTCACCAAATGTCTTCATCAAAGATGATCTTTACATAATTACCTAATAATTTTTGGCTTTTGCACAATTTCTTACCTTTTTATAATCTAAGAACCTTTTTTTCACTTTTGTAAAACAGAAAGGCTAATCATTATAGTATGGCAAGGTTGTAGAACCTTTATTATACACAAATGTATGCATTTATATATTAGAGGACTATAACTAGAGTGCTGCTATATTAAATATCACTTACTGGATATCGCTTACTGGTGAGGGAAACACTGTTATAAAGTAACCTGGTGAACGAGAAAGCACATATGCACAGACTTAAAAAAAAAAAAAACTGCTTCTTACCCCAGGCCAAATCACTTCACTGCACAACATTTACATATTGTGCTCCGGAACGCCAGGAACACAAGCAAGTGCAGCGATACGTAAACATCTGTACTATTAAACACTCTTATTATTATATGCTATAATATGCTGTATACATGTAATATTGTACTATTATTAGTGCACAGCACCATGGCAAACATGAGGCATTATGTTATAATACAACAAACATGAGTTTGAATGATAATTGCAAATGCTACATCATATGAAATATGTAACCTCTGTTGGTTGAAACCCAGACAAAGTGTTTTTTGTGATTTACTGTTTTCATCCTACATAATTTAAAGAACATTCTGGAAAAATATAACCTTGATATCATTAAAGGAAAATAACACATTTTTTCAATATTATACTATGTTCTTACCTCAACTTAGACTAATGAATACATACCTATCTTTTTTTTAATGCGTGCACTTAATCTTTGTACAGCGCGTTGTGAATGTGTTAGCATTTAGCCTAGCCCCATTCATTCCTTAGGATCCAAACAGGGATGAAGTTAGAAGCCACCAAACACTTCCTTGTTTTCCCTATTAAAAGACTGTTACATGAGTAGTTACATGAGTAAGTATGGTGAGACATAATAAAATGTGGCGATAAAAAATGAGAACTATATTGTATGGCGTAAGAGCACTTAGTTTGTAGCGCTACCACTTTGGTGCGCAGTAACATCATCACTCCTGACTACTCTCCTCTTGCTCAAACTTCTGCCAATATTACTGCGCCCGAGGTCGAAGTGCTGCAAACGAAGTGCTTTTCCGCCATACAATATAATTCCAATTTTTAGCTGCTTAAAAAATCGCCACGTTTTATTTTGTGCCACCATACTTACACTGAAAAAAGATTCATTTAATTTACTCAATTTTTCTAAGGTAAGTGGTTGCAATCAATTTATTAAGCTCCATTTAAACAAAAGTGTTTTATTTTATTTTATATATTTTTTTTAAAATGTAGCTTAAATAAATTGATTGCAACCACTTATTTTAAAAAAATGTAGTACATTTAATTAATCATTTCAGTGTACTCGTGTAACTACTCAGGTAACAGTCTTTAAATAAGGAAAACATGGAAGTTTCGACAGTAATAACTCTATTCGGGACTTGATTCATTGTTAGACAGAAAACACAAAATACTTTGTTTGGTCGCAAAACAAGTTTGGCCGTTCAGCGCAGTGTTATGTATGCTCGCAGCGTTTCTTTAACCAGAGTGCTTTTCTGTGCAAAAACAAAAAAATTACATACATTAATAGAAACATGACAACCACATGCAAAGTTGAGTGTTTATGTGCATGTTGTACGTTAATATCTGCCTTATTCACTGTGCGTGAGGTAAAATGTGCTTGTTTTGTACTTTTTTAGTGGATCAAATAGATTGTGATCTCTTCTAAAGTCGATAATGGCCGTCTTCAAGATCAATTACGATATAAAATCGTCAGATCACACACCCAGCCCCTAATCTCCTAATTAAATTATGACACTTTACTCCGACTTTCACAGGCATGGTCCCATATATCAAACTGTATGCTTATCAGTACATACAGGTTTGGTTTTCTCAAAAAATTTTGAAGTCTACACACTCCAGTAATGATCCTTGGTATAGCACAAGGCAGAATGTAAAACAGCACAGACCATGTCCGAGGGATGGCGTGAAACACAGATCGTTCCAGAAAGGCTGAGAGCAGAAACATTCGTGCCATTAGAGGCATCCAGAGCAAGCCACATTTCTGAAGGAATCAGTTGACTGCTCTGGCAGTGACCACGCTGTTCCTGACCGTTGGAGAGGTGATACAGCCTGAGATGTGGTTTCTGTGGGATTTATTACCACCTCGCTGTGCTGTCCTCAACTTTTTCACTGCAGCAAAACACACTCTTCACACCCGTCTACACTCTATGTAAAACTGTAAAAGAATGTGAGATCTTTGCAACCTTCTTGTTGGCTTGTTGGTCCATGAATTGTCACCATCCCTGTTAGCCTGTCGATGTGGAGCGTCAAGTTACTAGCGCGGGTAGTACAGCGCATGCAATGTGCTGGAGAGACTCTGTAAAGAGGACAGGGTGAAAGGCTGGAAGAAGAGATGGGTAGCAAAGTTTCAGGAGTCTTTGATTAGTTCGGCAGTGTCAGTATAAACAACGGGACTGATGGAAAGAAACAGATACAGAATAACACATGAGAAAGAATGAAGACAAGCCCACAAAACAAAAGAGTGACAGGTGGAACTGAGGACATAAAAAACAGCATGGTCACTTAATCTGTCATTGCAAGGAAGGAAAAAGAGAATAGAAGAAGAAAAGGAGTAAGAGGAACCATACATTCAAACGAACAGGCTCGTTTAGCTTCTTCCCGGTTCCGTCTCTCTTTACGCTAAGATAGCCTCGCACTTCACATCTGACTGGAGGAAGCAAATGACTTGAGAGGTGCCAATCCACTGTCAACAGCCATTGCCATAGAGCATATCACTCTTTCAGACCACTGCACCTAGCTGAGCGCGGATCACATTTGTTATACCCCCCAAAAATGTTTCCTAATGACTCCCAAGCTCAAACTGATCCCTATTTCTGCCCCACCGCCAACCTTCCGATAACTAGAACATCCCTAGCGATGCGAGAAGAACATGTTTTAAAGCCGAGTCTGATGAGGGTGGAAGGACGGCAATATGTTGAGAAATGCCGATGGGTCTTGCTGGATATAACGTGCATGTGTGTGTGACAGATTAGAGGAACAGGCCATCGAGTTTCATTAAGTTTAAACAAAAACAGAGGCACAACTTCTGCGCTGGGCTGAGATGTCCAGGCCATTGTATCTACATGAGGATGAGCTAATGGCATCTGTCGCTGTTCCTTTAGTCACAGTCGACCCAGCGCTGCCCATTAGCCAGCTACTGGCTGACTGCCCTGGCTCGACACGCTCTGATGGCCCAACACAAAAAAATACAGGATCCGACCAGCACTCCTGTCTCGCTCCTTACTTTGCTCTTCTCCCTCCCCCTCCCTGTCTCCCGTTCTCCTACTGTCATGACTAGAGGCTGTCTGGTGTTGGATTTTGTTGGCAAAGCAGCGCTTTAATAAAAGGAGACCCTGACAGTGCTGAGGTTTGACTACTGCTTTCCTCTGATCCATACCAGAGTAGGACAGGCCACAGAATCAGGTCCCTAATTCACAATCAGAGTCCTGCTGCTGGAAGACAAATCTCTCCTCACAGGACAGCTTGCAGTAAAAATGGATCGCAGACCTGACAGAACTATCCCGATGTAAAAAATAACCAGCATAAGGCACCTGGCAAAATGGCAACCAGAGCAGTTTTTTCAAGTCACATCACTTTGTTTTGAGAAAATCCGGCGTTGTTTCATCTATTGCAACGTTGTGTTTTCTTTCGACTCCTACAGTGAGAAAAGTTGGAAGCTTGTGCACAGCTAACAAATGTCTATCAGTGCCGCACGCTTCAATCTCAAATGTTCGCTGTACTTTCTAAACTTAGCAAGACAGAAGGTATTTTGTAGTAGTTGCAAAAGTTGAAAATACTTTAGGATGGTAACAAACATTGTATGTCAGATTGTGCAGTTGGGTAGAGATGTGGAGCAGTAAGTGTTCCAAATTATTAGCCAAGTTTTGTCATTAACGTCTGGGAGCGGAGGGGGGTACGAGTCGCGTCAGTTTTGATAAAGCAAAGCAATTTCAGTGGCTGCTATTCAGCCAAATTACAGTTGTACATCATGCTGGTTTCTCTCTCATTGTACAAGTGCGTGATGTTAACATTTCATTAGCATGTTGGTCGCCACTGAAAGGGTGAAAGAGACAAGACAAACAATAACTACGCATCGAGGGAGAGAGAGAACAAGAGAGAGAGAGAGAGATTAAGGGCTAAATTATAAGCACTGGCGCCATCTACCCGATCTTTATAGCAGTACAGAGGGATGCGCTTCTCTCACTGGGAAACAAAGTGACACTAAAAATAATCTGTGCTTTATTTCTCTGGGTTGTATGTGGTCCCAAAACGCAAACATAGTCCTGTTTCAATAAATAGTTTAAATAAACACTTATAGTGTTTAGTTAATTGTATCTAAAAATATAAAAAGGTAATTTGAAGACACAAATTATTATTTACTTCAAAGATGTTAAATTCCTGTATAGCTCGGTGGTAGAGCATTGTGAAGGCAGCGCAAAAGGTAATGGATTCGAACCCAGGGAACACAAATACTGATAAAAAAATGCATGTAATGCACTGTAAGTCGCTTTGGATAAAAGCATCTGTCAAATGCATATAAATTTATCCATTTATTTATCTTATATGAACAAATGATTGTAAACCTCATGCAGAAATTAACTTTATGTCTTTATCAGGCTGTATGGTTCCACAAAGAACATTTAACATCCACAGAACATAAAAAATCGTGCATGTGCATATTGTAATGGTTTGCAATAATGAGCAATTTAATTGTAATACTTCAAACAGTGTGTACGGTTAAACTTTTAAGTCGATGCAGATAATAGTATCTGGCATGCGGATGTTAGTTGGGATTTGCGTGCATGTGCAATTGTGTATGATAGCTGTAATATTTATTTTATACATTAAAATATTTTGCTTTGTTTACATGGTTAAAATGTCTGATTTGTTTTATGTAACAGTAAAACATGGCTGTTTACTATAGAAGTGGTGCTTTCTTTTTCCAGAAATATGAAACATATGTTGGTTATATAGATGGTTTCATCGGACGCACGCGCGTTGTCACGTTTACGTGCCTGAACCGAAGTGATCTTCTGGTTTGTATTTATTTATCAGTCTGGCTGGCTAAATTAAAAACAAATACCTTGGCAAAAATAAAATGTTTTGGGGAGACGACGAGAATGGATCACAACTATGCAAGAGGTTTGGCAGCCAGTCAAGAATTCAAGGACCTGAAGCTAATTTGTATACTTTCATTTTGCACAGTAACGCTTGCTCAGTGTGATATTTGATACGCGTTAGATATGATATATGAATGAAGGTAATTTACTTGTCATTTATTTTCCCTGTTATCAGAAATAAACTACTGTAAAAGGACTCTGTTGTCATTAACTCTATGTGGAAGTCTACCGGAAGTTGCGTTTAGCCCACAAAAGCCGTTTGTTTGTTGTTGTTGTTGTTGCTGAATCCATCTAAAAAAAATTAAATATGTTGATCAAACGACTTCTGTAACTTGGTAATATCAACTATCATAAAAATAAACTACCCACGAAAAGAAAGGTCTTTAAATTTAAAGGTAAGCTAAATATAGTTTTACAGTAGTAACCCTGCTGAAAAAACCAGCTTAAACCAGCCTAAGCTGGTTGGCTGGTTTTAGCTGGTTTAAGATGGAAATAGCTGGTTTTAGCTGGTCTCCCAGCCTGGTCAAGGTGGTCTCCCAGGCTGGCCAGGCTGGTCAAGCTGGTCTCCCAGGCTGGCCAGGCTGGTCAAGCTGGTCTCCCAGGCTGGCCAGGATGGTCAAGCTGGTCTCCCAGGCTGGTCAAGCAGGTCTCCCAGCCTGGCCAGGCTGGTATTATGGCTGGTCAAGCTGGTCTCCCAGCCTGGTCAAGGTGGTCCCCCAGGCTGGCCAGGCTGGTCAAGCTGGTCTCCCAGCCTGGCCAGGCTGGTATTATGGCTGTTCAAGCTGGTCTCCCAGGCTGGCCAGGCTGGTCAAGCTGGTCTCCCATCTGGGCAGGCTGGTCAAGCTGGTCTCCCAGCCTGGCTGGTCAAGCTGGTCTCCTAGCCTGGCCCAGCTAAGACAAGCCAGCCGGACCACCAAGCAGGCATGACCAATCTTCAACGTTGAAATTTGGTTGAAATAACCTCAGTTGTTTTTTCAACATTGAGACAATGTTGAAACAACGGTGAATGGTAAACGATTGCAAAAGGTTAATACAATGCTTAAAAATCAACTTTGAAATTTGGTTAAAATGATGCCAGTACGGTGAATGGTAAACGATTGTATTATGACATTTTAATTTGTGAATCCTTTAGATAAAAATTTAAAAACTCATTTAATGAAAATACTTATATTTTATGTATACTATTTGATTGATTTTAACACTGGTGGGGCATGTGATTTCCATATGAATTCAGGAGATGGATTAGGCTGGATAATTTTTTTGTAAGTATTATTATGGTTGTTTTATTTTTATTAAATTTTCATCACAATGTCTAAAATATAACGTTTCAAATATACATTTTAAGAATACCATTAATAATATAATAACATCCAACCTTTTATCGGCTTTCTTTACGGTGCCACAGACAGGTCCCTCAGCCTTTTGTAAGCAAAACATGCCCATGCGGGCCCACTGTGGGGTATACTGTGGGACAGTGTGGGCAGGGCAAACTCACACCACATCCCAAATGGGCCCCCGAATTATCATTGGTTGTTATCTTAGCAGATAATTTTCTTTTGATGTTTGTTGTTAAATCAAAAACAAGTTACTACACTTTTATTATAATAAAACCATATTTTTATTTTTATTTTTTTATAAAGCTCTGTCCATTTAGAACAAAATGTGCAGGCATGCTTATGAAATAATTGAACCCACCCCCGGGTGAAGATCCAAAAAGCTATGTTTTAAAAGCACAATATTTCTGTTTATTTTAATACAAGAAATATTTATTGTAATACAAGTTCTAATTTTCAGTTCAGTCTGGACGTGGGACATCTTTTTTTACCATCTTTATTGTTTTTTTAACATGTTGTCTTTTGTTATGTGTTATTAGCTATGGTTATTAGTCATGTTCGACTTCATGCAGCGCTGCTAGAACAGACATCATACGTTGATGACGTCAATGTATCGCGAGAGCGAGTCAAGAAATTACACTCTCGCGGTACATTGACGTTATCAACCTGTCAGCGCAGCAAGAAGTCGAGCACACGTATTTGCGGGGGCGCGCCTCCGTCCTCGTGAGTTCAAAGTGGATTTTAACCGTTTACCTCCGACGACAGTTTTCATTTCTATGGCAAATTCTAAGGTAAGTTTTCATTAATTCCTGATTAAGTCATTAAAATCAGTTCACAGTTATGTTTATTTTGTTTTTAGTAACAGTTAATTCGATATGACTAAAATATTCTGAACTTTAATGTTGACTGTTGATGCAGTTGTTTGACTGAGCTCGTGACGCATCTGAGCTAATGTATGCAGATCTTTTATTTGTCTTTACCTTCTATAAAAATGTGTTATCCTCGTTATTCAAATTTATTTGACATTGTTTAGATAATTATAACGCAAGTTATTTCAATGTAGGGTTTGACGCGTAAATGTAAGGTTATTTAACTTACAGTACGGGCACACAGTTTACAGTAGCCTGTTAAAACGGTTAAGAATTTAAACCGAAGCCATCAATTCTGGATTAAGTTAATAACTATTGTATATTTATGTTCACTTTTCTTTACAGGTCATTTTCTTGTTGTGTTTTGATGTTTTCCATTGGCTGAAGAGTAAGTATTACTTTGTGTTTATATTTGCATCCAAAACATAAGTGCTCAAAAAGTGCATATCTGGTTTATCATTGTCATTAGGAAAATATAAGAAAATAATTTAGGATACAACAATTATTGTTCAGCACAGCAATTCATTTCTTTTGTATGTCACTATTCCTTCTACAGTATGTAGGCTTACATATTTCAAACCCTTTGTTTTCAATAGACAAAGACACAAGTTAATTCATAGTTCAGAGTGGATGTTGATGCAGGTTTTAGAGAGGCTTCATATTGACATATAAAATTGGTCTTTGTGGTGGTGTACATAACAGCATCTTTATGTATTATGGTTTTAATCATAATTTTTTAAATGATGGCTATGTCCATGAGCTACCACCCACCATTGTAAAGCACCACCAAGCTAGCATTTTGTAATAGAAATCAATAATTTACTATTTATTTTTGAAGCATCTCCCCTACAACATTACAATGCATTTAGTATTTGTTTTGTATTCAGATCAAATTCTACTAATCATAATAACTAAGATGCAGTGTTTTGTATTTCACAATTTATATTTTCTTTTGAAAAGGGGCCATGACTTGTTTTTTATTTTATTATGTGTTTTATATTGGAGGCAGATTACCATGCAATTTGAAGAAGTGTGATAAAATACACAGAGGTGAAGTCATTTGTCTTTCCAGATGCCCAAATCTGTACCACTCAAAAAGTAATGAAGTGACAGTGTACCATGACAAAAAATTTAAACATTCTTTATTTCTTTCAAAGTTGTACTTGGGCCACAGTTTTTTGTATTTCTAACCAAAACATTACATTTATGATTGTATACTAATGAAATATGTTTTTCTTTTTCTGAACTTTATCAAATGCAATGATAGCTAAGATGAGCCTGAAGAGGAGATTTGGGAAGTCTTTGCTTTGCCAGATCACCTGTGGTAAGTTTGTAAAACATATATTAAAAATAGGACCAGAACATCTCCTAATCAATTTTTTTTTATCAGGTCGGGATGTCTGCTAACAAGATGCCTTGTTGGTCTGGGCGAGTTTGAAGTCTCTCACAGACAGTCCAGAAGGTCTGGAGTCCATCTTAGCTTTTATTGGTAAGTGACTGCACAAAAGGCTGTTTGACCCACACGTAAAGCAACCAGTCAATGTTTGCTCTGTTCAGCATCTCTTTGGGGGGGGGTTAATATTGATATGACCCAAGTATTCCGACCCTTTACTCAGTACTTAGTTGAAGCACCTTTTGAAGTAGCAATCTTTGCAACTCCTGGATTCATTTGTAACCAAAGCGATCAGAAGCACCATTCACTTCTATAGTATTCTTTTAGCCTATTATGGAAGTCAATGGTGCTTTCCGGTCAGTTTGGTTACAGACATTCCTTAAAATATCTTCATGTCTTTATGCGAACCCATCAGCAACCATCAAGAGAAATTGGAGGCAGCTGAGCTAAACTGCAGATATTGATGCAAATGATCTGAATATGTATAATGTAAATATAATATTGCAGTTTTCTTTTTTCATACATTTGCAGAAGTTTCTAAAATTCAGTTTTTACTTTGTCATGGGGTATGTATTGTAGATTTATGAGGAAAATATCTAAACAATTACAGTATCATGCAACCACCTTAAAATTTAAATGTGAAAGGGGTCTACCCTGAATACTTTCTGAATGCACTGTAGGTGATCTTGATTGAGGCTTATTGTCACCTTTGTAAACACAAAAGCTTTCTTCCTTCATCAGATGGCTATGCAATGTTTCTAGACAGACTATTAAAGAACACACACACACCCTGATGTGCAATAACAAGATTTTTTTTATACATGGGCTAAAAATGCATCATTTTTTGAAAATGACTTTTGTTTTCTCTTTAGATGCTGTCATCAGGTTTTAAGTACAGTATGAGCCAGAATAGATGGGTGGTGGTGGCCATAAGAAGACTGTGAGCTAAACCTACAACAAAATTCTTATTTGCAGTTTTCCTAGAATATTTTTTTCTATTCAGATGAATAAAATTACTTTAAAATATTATTTTGTTTTCATATTTTATGTTTTTATTCTGTATTTGGAATATTCCACTTCTGCACTACTAACTGGAAACCTAACTGTTTGAAAGAATTTGTTTTTATCTATAAAAGATCAATTTTAACAGCTGCTTTTATGTTTATTTAGAAAGGGTAGGCACATGCCATCATTCACAAACTTTACCTACTTTAGGTGTTTAGTTTTATGGATGGGGTTGTACTGTAGGTAATGAGCAGCAAATTGCATTCTTGTAATAATTACACTAAAACATGATATGTACAGCAAATCATTTGGTGAGTATTAAAATGTAATGTAAAAATCTATATTTAGTGTTAAAAAGTGTGTTAAAACTGCGTCGCGATATCAACCTTGATTCACCTTTGTTGAAAGTGTGATGTTGAAACAACATTGAAATGTTGTGAAATCAACATTGAAACAACGTTGTGAAGTCAACTTTGATCCACTTTTGCAAAACCAAAAGGTAATTCAACATTGATGCAACGTTGGTCCCTGACGTTGATTCAACGTTGAAATGCCGGCCGAGAATCTAAGACCAGCCTAAACCAGCTAAAACCAGCCTGGACAGCTAAGACCAGCTTAAACCAGCTAAAACCAGCCTGGCCAGTTTAGACCAGCCTGTCCATCTTAAACCAGCTTGACCAGCTTAAACCAGCCTGACCAGCTAAGACCAGCCACCCGACCAGCTAAAACCAGCTAAGACCAGCTTAAAGCAGCCTGGCCAGCTTAATCCAGCTAAAACCAGCCTGGCCAGCTAAGACCAGCCTGACCAGCTAAAACCAGTCTGTCCATCTAAAACCAGCTTGACCAGCTTAAACCAGCCTGACCAGCTAAGACCAGCCACCCGACCAGCTAAAACCAGCTAAGACCAGCTTAAAGCAGCCTGGCCATCTTAAACCAGCTAAAACCAGCCTGACCAGCTAAGACCAGCCACCCAACCAGCTAAGACCAGCTTAAACAAGCCTGACCAGCTAAAACCAGCCTGACCAACTAAAACCAGCCTGACCAACTAAGACCAGCCATCCTGACCAGCTAAGACCAGCCTGACCAGCTAAAACCAGCCTGACCAGCTAAAAAAGTCACCAAAACCCCTCTTAAACCAGCATGAAACATCCAGGCTGGGAGACCAGCTAAAACCAGCTTGACCAGCTTAAGCTGGTTTTAGCTGGTTTTTTCAGCAGGGAACAGCTATAAGGCAATAGGGGATTACTATAATGAATTTGTACAAGCCATGCCTTGTAGATAAAAGCTGTAATTGTCAAGCATTTCAAATGGTAGAAAATAGTGGATAGGCTTGATTTAACTTTTCCTTTTTTCAACTGTCAATAAACCTCTAAATCCCAAAAGAATTATGCACTTAAAAGTTTGTGACAGTATAGAGTTGCTTGTTTAACACATATTTCTACATTACAGCAGGCCAATAGCCATTTAAAGGATTAATGCAACATTTTTACAAGAAATTAGAAGCTTAATGAAGTGTACAGAATTCTGTCAGTGTTTTATTGCCTGTAGATTGTGTTGATGTGGGGCTCTCATAATGAGTCGTGACAGTTGCTGCGAGGCGTATCTGTTTTTATTGGCGTCCTACACGTTCATATTTAACAAGACTGCTCGAGTAATGGGTGCCATAATAGTGCAACTCATAAAATTGAATTACGCCTTCAACACTTAAAAGAATGAAAAATAGAAAGATCTCCTCAATTATTATTAGAGCGGTATTTAAAGTGCTGTAGACAGTGATCGCCTCAATTGTTTAATGAGGCTTTTAGCACTTGTTCATATTGGACCTACAGTGGAGAAAATATAAGGAATAAACCAACAAGGTAAAATGTTTCAAACGCCTTCGACTTTGCTCAAAGTATGACTTACCTCACCGACATGAGAATGTGATTTTATTGAATATTTTTATCTTTTGTGATAGTTTTTAGTACTTTGGCGCCCCCTTCAGTTAAAAGTAAATGTGTCGTTTCGCTTAGACATATTTATACCTTAGCTGTCCATTTTCTTCAGCCCAGTTTTTCTTCACAAACATTACATAAGATCAGCCTAATTTTACATACAGTGCTTAAATTAAGCTAGGCCTTAGAAAAAGTATGGCATTGAAGAAGCTTTTATGTCTCAAGCGTGCCTTAAAAAACATTTCAATAAAACAATGACACTGGTATATAAGAAGTCATTACATCAAATTTTACATTTTAAACCAAACTTTTAGTCTGAGACTAGGTTTAAAGCCTTGTCTGGGAACCAGGCATACGTTTATTAGTCTGTCCTATTGGCTATGCTTTAATGACAGACATCCCTTGCAAAAATTAACCATGTTTTTGTGGTAAAAGTGTAGTAAACATGTTTGGGGTTTTTGGTGTATTGATTACTATTAGCAAAACCATGGTTTTACTACAGTAACAAAGTTTCTTTTTTTAACTGTAGTAAAACCTTGGTTATTTCGCAAGGTATGGACTGAAGTAACGTTACACAAGTGTGATATCTCAAAATATTTTCTTCGTAACCAATATCTCGGGTTACATTCAAGAATATTTAAAACCGCAATCTTAAAATAGTTACACAACAATCGAGAAAGAAAAGAACATAAACCATCTGTGTTTAAAATAAAATATCTCCTTACCTTACCACAGTTCATAACGGCAAAGTTTTTAATAATGACTCATCCATTGAGATGTCGGGTCGGATTTCGCGGGTAAAATGTCCTTCCTTTTTTCAACAAAGTGCCATGGATGACGTATTTTTGTAGGCCAACTGAAGTTTGCTTGACACTGGTTCCCTCTCTAAAAGCCAATATCTATTTCCTTCTGACTTTTGGATTACTGCAAAAAATAAATAAACTTAAAACTTAACAAAAGTTTATGGCTCTTGTTTTGTCCAACAAAATTATCTTCACAGCTGAACACAACTTATACATCTTTTATGAATTTTGAAGTCTAAATGCATATGGTAGAAAAACAAAAAAAACAAATTAAAGACTTAATAAAAGATGTGTTCATATGTTAAGATTATCTTGTTGGAACAACTTGAATGTGAGTAAATGCTGATGACAGACTTTCTGTTACATGCAATTACCTATTAAGTTTCAAATCTCTCCATTTCCAGTGTGTGAACAAATCAAATGACACAAAAAAACAAGTTTCCTGTGTTTGTACACGTTTTATTTTTTGTGAATGGTAACAATTTGGCAAAATGCAACATAATTTCCCCTACATGTAGTCTGAGAAACAAGAATCACGAGCAAACTTGATTTGCTTGCGTTTTCTTGTTTATGTAGTGCATATCCCATTAAACAAAACTAGAAAGGTTGAGCTGATTGCAAGACAACATGAAGTATCTCTATAGACATGCTTGGAATGGAATTAATGGATTTAATGTAATTTCAGCCATCTTTACCTTTCATTTACAGCAGACTTTCTCCAAAGCATGCTGATTGGTAAATGGAACAGTGAAGGTGACGATTAGCGAGTTATAATGCAAGTTAATGTGAGTCTTGGCACCTCAAAACCGGAATGTAAGTAATAGGTTAATCTCACAATGTCCTTTAATCGCATGAGCTACATGCCACAGAAGATAGCCTACTATATAACCAGAGGGCAACAGTACTGAACAGCATAGCAGGTTGAGTTTAGGTAGGATCCCTCACATCCACTGAGGTAAACGCGATCACAGTGTTCCAGGAGGTCAAATGGAACGACCTTCTCAGTCTCCATGTGGACCCTAAACCTGTAGACACGTACATGTAGATACACCACTCTCTCCAACACACACCCACATCACACGCAGTCTCCACAAACTCAAAGCCACACTCAAATCCCTTTTTTTTCCCTCTTTCTAGTAAACCTGGGGCAGTATGGGTGACCGCTTGTGTATGTGTGTGCAAGAGATTTGCATCAGACAGGCCTCCTCTACATAAGGCTTGAGAAGTTAATGGGTACACTCAACCAAAGCTTACTTCAGTTAGGTGTACCACAAATTTCACAGACATCTGCCACATTCACTTGTTGAGGACTAAACAGGTACGCATTTTTAAACTTGGCTACTGTGTTAGCAGCATATCATACAGCATTAGTCCAGCCTGACAGAGTGAAGGGGGTTTCTAGCTGTGCTTTATTTCCAGTGACTTGCACTGCGTAACTTGTTTACAGTCTTTTATTTTCTTCTTGAGGAACAGTTTGTTAATGCCTTTAAGTAACACAAACAATGATCCACATTTTTGTGCCCATTCCCTTACATCCTTCTGTTGCTTTGCATTTGCATATCCATGTTATATTTCAGCATCAGCCCCGCCCACTGCAGCAAGTTTTTTTTCCCCAGTGAATTTCAGGACTTCTGCTTTGCTTTTGAAGCTTTTGGGAGCAGTAATTGCAGTCACCCGCCTCAGTATGCATCCCATCCTGTAGTCTCTCTCTCTCTCTCTTTGTTTTTTAACCTTACCCATCGACTCTACACTCTCATTTACTTAATCTCCATCCATCTACACAGTGCTCCTAGGGGGTGCCATTTAAGGCAACAGTCTTCAGAGGAGTGCCATCTGGCTGGTTGCTTGTTCTTGGGGTGGACACACCCACTTCGAACACCTCGTGAATGGCTTTCCGGAAACAGTGGAAATTGTAGTCTATCAGTCCTGTGGCACAAAAATGTTAAATAACCAATTAGAAAACAGAACTGCATCTGGCAATGAAGAAATAATTCTTATAAAAGTGATACTTTTTGTTGATGATTTTTGGACACAAAGCATTCTTTAAAACCTACAATGAATGCATGAAGCATAACAAAAATACTGTCGTCTACCTTTCCGTTCAAAGCTCTCCTCTCTCAGTATGCAGACTAGAGCAAGGAACTTTGTGACCTCTTTCAGGTAGAGCACTGTGGTGTTATTGAGTTTGATGATGGCCAAAGACTCCTTGTCATATGCACTGCCGCTGCCATCCTCCTTTAAACTGGAGTCAAAACACACACAATTTAAGAAACTGCATAATAGAAACATGCCAATTCATGCCAATAGAGAAAAAAAAACTACATAATGCTTAATACACACATGCATTGACTACTTTACTATGTAAATGGACCTCACTTTGTACACAGACATATTATCACGATGAAACATAAAATGCCTGCCTCACAGTGAAGGCGCACTCACATTATGCCAATCAAACTGCGCCCAAGCCTGGTTCATTTTACTAGTGTGATCATTCTGTGCCATGCACTGGGCACGGTTTGGTAAATCACAGAAGTGGGCTCGGGCACGGTTCAAAAAGAGAAACGTCAATAGCGCGACCACTCACATTTATCTGCCTTCGTAAAAACCTTCTGATGTGTGAATATTTGAGCTGCACACGTGACAGATTAACTAAGCAATAAGATTGCACATGAGAGGGATCTTTGCGCACCAAACAACCCGGAATAAAAAAACAGAAATGCTGGGCTCCAGTGTTAAGAGAGTGCATTACTTCTAAAAAAAAAAAAAATATTCGCATCCTCATGGCAAAAGCGTGCCCGGATCAGTCAAAGTACAGTGTGAGTGCATGCTTCTGGGGGAGTAGGGAGGGGGACAATTGTGCTCGGGCACAGTTCGGGTGGGTTATGTATAATATGAGTGAATATTTGAGCTGCACACGTGACAGATTAACTAAGCAATAAGATTGCACATGAGAGGGATGTTTGTCTTTGTGCACCAAACAACCCAGAATAAAAAAACAGAAAGGCTGTGCTCCAGTGTTAAGAGAGTGCATTACTTGCGGTTTTCTTCTAAAAAAAAAAAACAACAAAAATATATTGCATCCTCATGGCAAAAGCGTGCCCGGATCAGTCAAAGTACAGTGTGAGTACATGCTTCTGGGGTAGTAGGGAGGGGGACAATCGTGTTTGGTCACAGTTCAGGTGGGTTAGGTATAATATGAGTGCGGCCTAAAAATGCTTGTCTAATGAGATTGCCTTGCTCTATGCTTGAGTTGTTTCAGTATCTAATATTCTTTGGGCCATATAGTGTATGCGCTCCAATATGAAGACCTATACCATACAAAACCTCACCCGTAAATACAGGAGACGTCAATGACCACATCGATCATGTCACAGCAGAGCTCATAGGACTGCATGTCCACCGGTGAGCTGTCGGTGGCGATGTAAATCTTACTGACGACGTCAAACAGGAAGGCCTTTTCAATCCCTGAATTCTATTTGCAGAGAAACACACATACAGGAAGGCATGACAAAATGCCCTGCAGGGTTCGATATAGGATCTTACAGTACTAAGAGCGTAATAAAACATGCATGAGCATGGCTGCATGGGAGATGGAAAAAGCCATTTCCCATACACAATTAACTATTTTCTTACCAGCTTATGAAAACACATTTTTATAATGATGGCTGAAGTTAAAAAATACACTTGAAGAGTTTCGTTTCAAAACGAGATAAATCCGTTTTTTTAATTGTTCAGAAATCTCGTTTTTTGGTTGTGCATTCCAATTAATATCAATTCAACTGCAGTTGGTTTGTTTTGATTTAAACCTTCATAACTTAAAAAATACAGCTAAGTAGCACCATAAAACAACACAATAACATGATACCATAATAATAAACATGTTTTGACAAAAATGTTAAAAAATGGATTTATCTGGTTTTGCAACGAAACTCTTCACTTACAGATATGAAGATGTTGAGAAGGTTCTCCAGCGTGGGAAGCTGAGGGATGAGCTTCTGCACCACTTTACTGAATGCCTCGAAGATGGAGTGATCATAGATACTTGTCAGATAAAAACTGTGGAGGACAAAAAACCCATAAGAACAATGAGAGTATAGTTCGTAGTCATATCTGCCTAGAAAAATCGCAACTTTTAATTTTCAGTCGGTTTAGTACATGATGTAACTACAGAAGATTCAAGTTTTAAATAGGAAAAATATAGAAACTCTTTGGTTATGTAACCTCACAAGCATATGTGTGTGTGTGTGTGTGTGTGTGTGTGTGTGTGTGTGTGTGTGTGTGTGTGTGTGTGTGTGTGTGTGTGTGTGTGTGTGTGTGTGTGTGTGTGGTTGTGTGTGTGTACCTGGTAATTATCAAGTTGTGGGTACCAACTGTCCCCACAAAGATAGGAATAACAGTAAATTTGTGACCTTGTGGGGACATTTTGTAGCCTGGTCCAACCAGACTCTCGTACATTCATTTCATTTGTACAGAGAGTCTGGCCATGCTCCATTGCAAACCATTACTTCCGTTAAGGAGGGTCCATTGTTGAAGTTTAAAACTATTGGATCTGCCCAGAGTCACTCAGGATCTGCCAAAGCCAATCGCTAACGTGTGGTCATGACGTACATCATGCACCAAAACCGTCCGGAAACAACAAGTCAGAATACCGGTTATCAAACAAACAAAACTTAGCAAACCTGGTTCTTGCTCCGGCTTTAACTTGTGTATATTCTGCAGTTTTGCAACAACGGACCGAATAGCTTTTCTCACGTCTTTCTCCGCTGCCATTACTGAACTACAACTCAAACTGACGCACGACCTCAACGTCATCGTCTTAGCCACCCCCATCTGTTCGCTGATTGGTCCTGCAGATTCTTGGAGGAGAAAACGAAACTCTACAGAGCCATCCCAGACGTACTGCTGAAGCGAAATGAAAATTAAGCGGAAGCACGTAGAAGGGCGGAGCCAGGCTAGACATTTTGAGGTCCCCATGAGGAAACAAGGTAATATCAAACAAAATGATGTTTCCTAAAAAATCTAAGGTACAAGAAAGTTTTTTTGTGATGATTGGGGTTAGAGGAAGGGAATCAAATTTGGTACAGTATAAAATGCATTACATCTATGGAATGTCCCCACAAAACATGGAAACCAGAACGTGCGTGCGTGTGTGTGAACTGTCAAGAGCTGGTACTGCATTGCATTTGTACATAAAATAATCACATACACTGTATACAAAAATATTTTCTCTATAAACATCCATACATAAGATGTGTCATTGGACCCGAGCATCAGGCACTGCAGTGAAAACGCAGCCCATTATTTGTGATCATGTTTATGTAGACAAATTTGCTGCCAAACAAACACAATGTCATTGAGATCACAGAACCTCCCAGAAAAGAAGTGGCAGAAATAACCCTGCAGCGTTGGACAGAAGCCTCTGCTTCCACCTTTATCCACCTTTATTAAACTAATAGAATTTATTTATATCTTCATGCAAACTTCTCTACCTGCAGAAAGTCTTATTTGTAAATATAATAAGCTATTAAACGAGGTTTAAGAAACTGTATTCAGTTTCTTTGAGAATATTTTTTATGTATTTATGTTAATTCTGAACAATATCAAACCAACATAAAACAATTGTCTGAAGCGTTGAAAAACACAACTGATATTATCAGGTTTGTGCTGCAACGAAGGTCACAGAGGAATCTGACAGTATGCAGAACATGCTAGAATTCACTCTTGGCTGTTGTTCACGAGGTACTGAGCACTCAAGCCTCCATCCACCAAAGCTTACTGTACTGATGTCACAAAACAAAGTTAAAGAAAAACTAAGTCATTTCCTCCCTAGCATGGCTTCAGCATGCCTTATAGAGTCCTGAAGTACTGAATTAACAAAGATATTATTATGGTTTTGTGGTGTGGACGCTAATATAGTTATTGGTATAGTTAAATTCGCAATGAAAGTAAAATAAAAAAAACCTGTAATTTGTTCTGTAATATTGTGGTATTTTTTTTACAAATGATTTATCTGTGAGCTTCATTAATTTTTAAAAATTCATGTGCCCTCATAATCTCCTAAAAACAATCTCTCTTTACTTCCGGTCATAATGTATGGCAGGTGGGCGGGGTCCGGGAGAATATCGCTGCGATTAGCAATTAGCAACACGACCCAACTTCAAATGATCCAATCAGATCTCGATGGACAAATTCAAATCCAGCTCTTCCTTATTTCATTTCAGAGGCCGGTTTTACTTGGATACACGTCACCACAGGGAAAATTTGGCAATTGATACTTCCGTTTCATGGCGACTTTACCGTTATGGTTATCGCTAGTCTTACGGCCCTGTAATACTAGACTTGGCTTTCTAGTAATGCAATCGTTTTATCATTGAAGTGACCTTACCCAACATATCCAAAGCCAAAGTAATTTTAGTAAAATAATCTTCATTTTCTATTCAGCTATTAGCAGTTTGGTGAAGCATGACTTATATAAAATGTAAATTGTTTTTGAATAATGCCTTAAATGTTCACTTACATTTAAACCAGCCAGCAGAATGACTTACAACATTGTTTTAGTGTCTGATACAGTAGAGAGGACTAAGTAATTATTCATCTTAAGTGAAAAAAGCAGTAAAACTATCTAATGTCTTGTTTTGCACCACACATAAAAGGGCTTTAAATTAAAAGCTTTTTAAATATTAATAAGCCAATTAATATTGAAAATGCCTATAATTTTAGATATTTAACTCATGAAATACTAACATGACTGCTTCCAGGAAAACTCTTTTTAACATCACCATTTATCCTATTATTTTATATGAGTGACACTTATATCTTTCTCTACAAATATAAAATAAGCTAGTTAAAGAAAAGGCCTTAATTTATCCAGAACCCTGAAAGAGTCTTTCTCTGTAACATTACCTGGCATGAACAACTAATAAATAACATAATCTCGTTCTTTTTTTTTTAAATAAAAAATACTTATACATCTTTTTACATATGTTGACATTACTTAGATGTTCTGCAAAATGTAAACAAAAGAAATGAAATGCAATCCCAGCTAAAGTCTTTTTTTCTTATTTTCTGTTTTCTACATAATGTTAAGAACATTCTGTGAAAATATATAACCTTGATATTTTTAATATTGTACATTCACACCAAATGCGGAAGAGGCGTCAAAAAGCGATATTCACGCATAGTTGGACGTTTGAACATTTTGAGTTTACTTGCTTCATTCATGCGTGAAAGTCGCACGTAAAATTCTAGTCAATTACGCGTAAATTTGAATCATGGGAAGGGTTTATATAGCTCAAATTGAGTCTTACCAGACTGTTCGACCTTCTCACTCTCTTTCTTTCAAACAAGATTATTTTAATTCCTGTAAAAGTACACAGATGTGTCGTGTAGCGATGATGATTGCCCTCCATTGTTGTTTGGTTTTTCTGCCTCTGCTCGCTTCCTGTAATCACGTCACTGCTAGAGCAAGCTCCTGATTGGTTAAAGCGGCGTGAAAACTAGCGACAACGCTCAATTCGAGCATGTGTTCCACGGCACGCCTTCCGCGCAATTCTCACCGCGCCATTCACGCCGCAGGATGCCTATTCGCATCTTTGCTTTGACTTAACATGTAAATCACTTGCAATTGCCGACTCTTCCGTGTCTGGTGTGAATGCACCATTAGGCCAACAAAGATGAAAATCAATATGAAATCACTGATTTAAATCAAACTTTGATGGTTAAAAAAAATCCTGATTTTACCGACAGGGATACAAAATAATGTACCATGCATCTATACATCCATTGTATGTATCCTGTACTATCAGTATTATACATGCATTAATATTCATTATTTGCAAGTCAATAAGAAGAATCTGGTTTAAAAATGCAAATATGCCATGTGTTTACCTGAGATGTAGTTTCTCCAAACTGGCATCTGCAAGGTCATCATTAGCCCTCTGGTGTATGTCCCTCTGGGTCTCAATTTTATGGTCATCAGACAGGCCATCAACTTTATGGATGAACACTTCAAAGTTGATTTCTGGGTTTACCCTATACGCCCGTGACACGGTTAGGTGGAGCCGACCAAGGGCCTCTACATAGTCATCCTGTGACACAGAGGAAAACATGCAGTGTGGCATAAGATGGCATGGCATATGACTGTGATGCATACATTTAGCTACCGAAATGAGCAGAAATAAGCAATGTTTTACACACTGCTAACTAAATTAATCACTGAAGTGCTGCGATAAGACTTTTAAGAATCAAGATAGATAAATAAGAAGAAAGAGAGCCCTACTGTAACTATTCCACAATTAGCATAGCTGACAAACAATTTAAATGTTTCATAAAACGATTAGGTGTTTTCAAATGAGGTGTGTACAAAAAATGGGTGTATACAGAGATTAACACCAAGGTTATGTATTTCCTGTTTCACCTGTGCATCGATGACAAATATCAAGGCCCCGGTTCCTCTAAAAATCATCTCATAATCAAAGGTCGGGTCAAAGAAGTCGACTTGTCCAGGGAAGTCCCAGATCTGAAAGTTGACAAAAGAGCTGCTGGAGATGTCATCTTTGTAGATCTTGTTGGTGCTCTCCAAAAACAGGGTCTCATTGGGGGACATTTTATGAAACACCACCTAATTGTAAAGACAGAGCATTTAAAAGCATTTTAAAAAAACAAGAGAAAATGGTTGCGAAATCCAAAAGCTTATTCATATGCCTCATTGCCTATGAGGGGCTTACTGGTGGCAATGATTAAATCTTAGGGGGCTTAAACAATTGTGTTGTGGTGACATTTTATAGCTTCACCTTTATTTTTTGCTATACTTTGTCTCAAGCCTTAATTCACATAATAACGTATTTTGATTAAAAAATTAAAACCGAAACTAGGCGAATACATCACCTACTTCTAAATATTAGAAAATTGTCACTTATAATGTAAAGCTTGGATATAAACAACGTTGTTTGCTTGTATGAAAGGGTGTGGTGGATGCCTATGATCAAGTTAAGCACTTGAAAAAGACATCAAGGGGCCACATTAATGAAATGAGAGCTTACACAACCTGAACACAGGACGTGTCTTTCTTGACCAATAGACTGATGTGATGTATCTTAGGCCTGCATGCTATCAAGCATCTTTGGGTTAGTAATGGCTGTGTTTGCAGATCTATCATACGCATCCTGAAGCGAGGAGCGTGATGTTGCCCGGTTGCTACGGGACTTTGCACCGGTGCTAACTTGTTCGGCTAGTCAGCTGTCCTAATCACATTTCCTCCACCAACCTTCTGAATAGACGACTTTCCGCTCCTGCGCAACCCCATCAGCAGGATCCTCGGTTTGCTGTCGGAGGACGTAGAGCCGTCCTCGATGTCGCCCTCCTCTTCTCCATATCCGAAGTCTTTGGGGAACGAGTCCGCTACCCCGTAACTGTCAGCCAGCGGTGCCTCGTACTGGATCGACATGTTAACCCCCCTCCCCAACCCCTTTAAAATGTAACCTGAACGATTTTAGCGCACAGTTGTCGCGCTATAATCAAACACGAAAAAAATATTGAGTGAACAAATATAAAATCTCGTTTGACTATAAATGCAGGACTAAAAACTTAGTACTGTTTCTCCTTTAAATCTACGATCTCTTGTGTTTCCCTTCTCGATGAAACGCCCACTTGAGATCTATACGTGTGTGTGATTGGGCGGTCGTTAGGTAACTCGCATGCTGATTGGCCAAATGAAGTGTCTGTCTGCTAAACTGTTAAAATGCCGAAAATGCGGGTGGCTCGTTCCAAGTCATGTGCTTAGTGGTCACCTGACAAACAGAGGGGTGAATGGGTAGGCGTGTTTAACTTTACGCGTCGCATCGCAGACTGGTCGGCATATGATATGGAAGTACCGCGAGAGCTATTCAAAAGCTCAACTATCGCGGTACTTCAATGTCATATTCTTACTGGTTTGCGCAGCGCCGTATGAAGTTGAACACGTCTGGTGTCTTTAGCGACCTTTCACCTGAAACTAAATTTTTATGCTGATTTGGTGCAGATTATTGGTGAATGTAAAATGTGGCATAAGATGAAGAAAGCTTGTGAAACACTAAACGTGTCGTTTGAACATTTTAATATGAATTAGGGCACAATTATGTATTTTTTTTAGACAATAACAGCGTTTACCAACCATGTGTCATGCTACAGACTGCAGCCAACATCGTTATTTTTCAGTTTTACAAATCTACGGTATTAAGTGAGTACCTGTGGTTTATTTTTCACAATTCTAACAAACTTTAAAGTAGATGAAAGAAAACAATAGTTGAGACGATAAACAATATTTGCTATTTAGGAGCTCACCACATCACCAAAAGTATAAAGCAGCTATAACTTTAAACTTATTTTATTCGGTTTTGTAGTTAATCTACTATTGGAGTTTTTAAGAGACATGGAACTGCCAAACGAAGTGTGTTGATCTTGCCAAATATTTGGTACTTCAGATGTGTTTAATTGTTCAGTAAATTAGTTTCTTCTTAAACGGGACATATCATGAAAATCTGACCTTTTCCATTTTTAAGTGCTATAATCGGGTCCCCTGTGCTTCTATCAACCTAGAAAATTTTTAAAAGATCCACCCAGTAACTTTATTTTGGTAAACCATTTTCTGCATGCATGTGAAAAAATAAGTAATTGAAATGTGGCTCCCCCTGTGATGTCAGAAGGGGATAATACCGCCCTTTAATCTACACTATCCAACCACGACACTGCTATTTAGTGCTGAGATCAACTCATTTGCATTTAAAAGGACACACCCATAATTGCTCATTTTTTCTCACACCCACAAAGTGGCAATTTTAACATGCTATAATAAATGATCTATAATATTTTGAGCGAAAACTTCACATATGTACTCTGAAGACGTGAAAGATTTATTTTACATCTTAAAAAAGTCTTGTGAAATATCCCCTTTAAATAAATAGCCTTCATATTTTTCATGCATACATATTTTCAGGTGCTGCAAATTTCCTGTACCTTTCGGTTTTAGTCCAGTAGATGGTGCTTTAAACACAAGCAGTAGACAGGACCAAAATTAGGAAGGACCAAAAGAAAAAGTTCATACTCTTCTTAGTTGCATCATAGAAGTACAAGAAACAATAAAGATAACAAGGAATTCCAGATATTTCGACCAGTTTAAATGTTTTAATGTCTCAAAAAATGTATCTCATTACAATCAAATTTAAGACACGAAAGCACATATTAATACAATAAATGCATACAATATACAATTTATATTTATACATTTTGTACGGTGCATCAGATAAAATATTTTTCTTTTTTAGAATTGTTCTTTTACACCATAGTACTGTTTTGTGTTATTTCAACTCACATTTGACTTTAACCCCACTAAAAGTGAGAAATGTCCATGTCAGAAATTATATTCCATTGAACAGTTATTTATCTACCTTACAGTCATTCCGCCTAAAGATAATAAAAAATATCTAACGTTAATTATTTTGCAATTTGATATGTAAAGAGAAAAATCACTGGTGTTTGCGTTTATATAAAAGTATTTCATAAATTTAGAAAAAATTCTAAACAAATCTATTTACAAAGTAACTTCCCACTATGAATCCTGAGTATAAAACCTTAAAATTTGTTAAGCTTACTTTTATTGCTGTATAGCTGCAAAAAGTCATGCTGGAGCCAACAGAAATGAAGCCAAAACTATATTTACCAAAACAAATGATGGATTAAAGGATTATTAGGAACACTATACTAATACTGTGTTTGACCTCCTTTCGCTTTCAGAACAGCCTTAATTCTACATGGCATTGATTCAAAAAGGTCCTAGGAAAGCATTCTTTAGAAATGTTGGCCCATATTAATAGGATAGAATCTTGCAGTTGATGGAGTTTTGTGGGATGCACATCCAGGGCATGAAGCTACCGTTCCACCACATCCCAAAGATGCTCTATTGGGTTGAGATCTGGTGACTGTGGGGGCCATTTAGTACAGTGAACTCATTGTCATGTTCAAGAAACCAATTTAAAATGATTCGAGCTTTGTGACACAGTTCATTATCCTGCTGGAAGTAGCCATCAGAGGATGGGTACATGGTGGTCATAAAGGGATGGACATGGTCAGAAACAATGCTCAGGTAGGCTGTGGCATTTAAACGATGCCCAATTGGCACTAAGGGGCCTAAAGTGTGCCAAGAAAACATCCCCTACACCATTACACCACCACCACCAGCAGCAGCAGCCAGCACAGTCGTAACAAGGCATGATGGTTCCATGTTCTCATTCTGTTTACACCAAATTCTAATTTTACCATCTGAATGTCTCAACAGAAATCGAGACTCATCAGACCAGGCAACATTTTTCCAGTCTTCAGCTGTCCAATTTTGGTGATCTTGTGCAAATTGTAGCCTCTTTTTCCTATTTGTAGTGGAGATGAGTGGTATCCGGTGGGGTCTTCTGCTGTTGTAGCCCATCTGCCTCAAGGTTGTGCGTGTTGTGGCTTCACAAATGCTTTGCTGCATACCTCGGTTGTAACGAGTGGTTATTTCAGTCAAAGTTGCTCTTCTATCAGCTTGAATTAGTCGGCTTATTCTTCTCTGACCTCTTGCATCAACAAGCCATTTTCACCCACAGGACTGCCGCATACTGGATGTTTTTCAGTATGATGTTTTTCCCTCGATTGTGAAATACTCAGACTGGCCCGTCTGGCACCAACAACCATGCCATGCTCAAAATTGCTTAAATCACCTTTCTTTCCCATTCTGACATTCAGTTTGGAGTTCAGGAGATTGTCTTGACCAGGACCACACCTCTAAATGCATTCAAGCAACTGCCATGTGATTGTTTTTTTAGATAATTGCATTAATGATAAATTGAACAGGTGTTCATAATAATCCTTTAGGTGAGTGTATTTCAGGTGTCCTGACAAATCAAAAACATTTCAAAATGCTTAAAAACATGAATTATTGTTAGGTCTAGAAATAATTAGAAAGTAAATCCATGTCAAAACATAATTTACATATCCTTTTGGCAATCTCTACTAGTTCTCTAAAGCAATCGGATACAATTTTTCTCATATCTGTAAGTCTGTAGGAGCTGCACGTCTACTACTGGCACTGCTGGCCAATGAGGTGCGACGGCTTGGTGACGTTCGTTGCGGACTGTGCCGTGACTCTGAGCTGGATTCTTCTACTGAATCAGGAGTGGCGGGTCTACTCCTTTTGGAGTCGGACCTCAATGATGTACGTGCCCGCACAGTTGCATAGGGACAGGGGGTCTTTCCTCCTTCTAAAGAATCAGAGTCTGAAACATTACCTTCTACAACTGTTGAGCAATTCCAGGGTGCACTGACTTTCCATGGCTTCTTTCCCACACCAGATGATGTGTGAGATGAGTCTCTGTGATGGCTTAATGGGTCTGAAGTCTTGAGCTCCTGCTTTTTATTGTGTGTAGGTGAGGGGAGTGAATCCTCCACCTCCTCTTGCTTTGGTGGCGTGACAGAGTCACAAGGTGGCGAGCGCGTGTCACTGCTCGTGTTGTTGGAGTTGCTGTTGTGCTCCGTTGGATCAGATCCAACTTTGTTCGGGATATCACTCTGAACAGGCAAGAAAGCAGAGGATGAGTTTATCAAAGGAGGGTAGGCAGGTCCATCAGGCGGTCTATCAAGCATCAGGTTGTATCTGCTGGGGGCAGATGCAATGGTGGCCTTGCGCCCAGTAGAGGTGCCAATGCACATCTGATGCACCACAGAGTCTTTCTTCAGCTTGTTAGGATAGAAGCTGTCATCTACATCATCCTTCAGCTGTGGGTAGAACTTCAAGATGGCCTTTTTAAGTTTCTTGTAGCCAAGGTGCATGATCTCCAAAATATTAAGGAACAGTGAGATGGCAGCTATGGATTGCATGAACACCATGAAGACACTCTTCTCAGTGGGTCGAGATACAAAGCAATCCACCGCATTGGGGCAGGGTTCCCGCTCACATTTGTAAAGCGGATCTAGTTGAAAACCATAGATTAGATATTGTCCGGTCATGAACCCCACTTCTACGGCCGAGCGGGTGACTATGTGAGCCACATAGGTTCGCAGCAGTGACCCCCTCAGTGGAGCTTTGTTCAACTTTCCCTGGTCAATCTGCCGAAGCTCTCGTTCAATTTTGCGCCTTACCTCTGCCATCTCCATGTCAACGGCTTCGAGTTCTCGCCTCAGTGCAATTTTTTTACGCTGGCGCTCTTTCTCCAGAGCACGGAGGCGGTAGAGGGCATGGCCCATGTACACCAGCGAGGGCGAGGACACAAAAATGACCTGCAGTACCCAGTAGCGGATGAGAGAAATGGGGAAGGCTTTGTCGTAGCAAACGTTGCGGCAGCCGGGCTGCTCAGTGTTGCAGATGAAGTCAGCCTGCTCATCGTTCCACACGTCCTCTGCTGCCACTCCAAGCACCAGCATGCGAAAGATGAAGAGGATGGTCAGCCAGATCTTTCCCACCATGGTGGAGTGGATATGCACCTCCTCCAAAATCCCACCAAGAAAGTTCCAGTCTCCCATTTTCACTCTGACATCTTTGTGTCTGAGAGAAGGATCATGAAAAAGAATAGTGGTCTGCCGTTAAAGAAAACGATTACTGAAATACATAAAAGTGAATACTTATTGAATACTAACAATTTTCCTATTTAAAGGAAAACACCACTGTTTTTCAATATTTTACTATATGCCTAACTCAACTTAGACGAATTAATACATACCTATCTTTTTTCATGCGTACACTCAGCGCATTGTGAATGTGTTAGCATTTAGTCTAGCACCATTAATTCCTTAGGATCCAAACAGGGATGAATTTAGTAGTTACAGAAGTTAAGTATAGTGGCGCAAAATAAAATTTTGCGATTTTTGAAGAGGATAAAAATAATAAGAACCACATTGTACTGGCGGAAGAGCACTTAGTTTGCAGTACTTTGACCTTGGGGGCAGTAATATTGACTGAAGTTTGCACGCGAGGTCGAAGTGCTGCAAACTAAATGCTCTTCCGCCATACAGTATAGTTCTCATTTTTTATCCACTTAAATATCACCATGTTTTATTTTGTGCCACCATACTTACTCGTGTATCTACTTATGTAACAGTCTTTAAATAGGCAAACATGAAAGTGTTTGGTGGCTTCTGAATTCATTCCTGTTTGGAACGTAAGGAATGAATTGTGCAAGGCTTAATGCTAACACATTCACAACGTGCTGTACACAGATTAAGTGCACACATTGAAAAAAATAGGTATGTAAGTTGAGGTAAGAACATAGTAAAATATTGAACAACTATGGTGTTTTCCTTTAAACAAATCTTAGATTTATTCATTTTAAAATATAAATGTTCTAAAAGAAACTAAAAACATCATAATGCAAGTCAATATATATCAAAATACTTTTAGAAATGCCACAAATGTGTTGAAGTTTTTTTCAAAAGTTAGCAGGAAAGATTACAATTACAGGAAATAACAATATTACTAAATCATCTAAACAACAAAACTGTACGTTGTTTCATAAACATTAAAACGTATCACTGTAAAAAGTTGGATCAACTTAAAAATTATTTCAATTGGCAACAAATATAATTTTAAGTTGTTTCAACTAACATTTTTTACTTAAAGTATTTTTCACCTAAACATTTAAGTTGATCCAACTTTTCACTTTTTACAGTGTAGTAACACTTTGCAGTAAGGTTGTACTTGGTAACATTAGTAAGCTAACATGAACTAAAAATAAACAATATGTCTGCAGCATTTATTAATTTTAGTTCATGTTATTTCATCATTTACTAATACATTTTAAAAATCAAAAGTTTTAACATTAGTGCACAATTAATTAACACAAACAATTATTCTGGCATCAATTAACATTAAAACATGCTGATAAACTATATTGTTCAGGTTAGCTAATGCATTAACTAATGTTAACAAATACAACCTGTGACGTGTTACCCAAACTATGCCATAAAATAACAACATACCTTACAAAAATGAGCACAAAACTAAGTAAATTAAAATCTTCATTGTAATGCAAAACCTACTCATTGTTAAAAACAAAAAGCTTATCAAGTTAAAATAAATTCATCCTGGTCATGTTCACGACTACACACAAAACAAGCAAACAGAATAAGTGCCAACTTATACTCATGCAGGAGAAATCAATTATGTCAGTCCATGTCATTACCTTAAAGCAGTATGGATAGACTGCCGGTGCTTTAAATTCCCGCAGGTCATACAGGCGCGACAAGGCCACCAAAATAGTTAAAAATCGTTGGTACCCTGCACATCTGACACAGCACATCACCTAAACTCGTGTGAACCCCACTTTTCTCTCTGCTGGCACCGAGAGGAGGTTTCAGAATAAGCGAAGCTCTGCTGGCAAGTGCCCTGCTTTTGACTGTCAGCATCATACAGTGCGTCAATAAACAACCACCCCATAAAAACATGAAATGAACTCTGAATTGATTCAGTGCGCTTGCTCTTTCAATGCATGCCATGTGTAAATAAAAGATGTTACAATAAAGTCTGTGAATAAGTCTATATGTGCTCACTTTATGCACCTGTGGATCATGTAGACAGCATACATGCATGTTTGCCCTGCTGAAAAAAAAATTAAATACTAATAATACGCTTTAAAAATGTTGGGTTACTTTTAACCCAGTGTTGGGTCAGAAAGGGACAAGCCATTTGGTTAAATTTACCGAGAAAATGTTTAAAATCATCCAGTATTTAGAAGCAACCCAGTGAGCAGGCTCATTTATAACCCAATGAGTTGGGGTTGTACCTTTTTGACCCAATGCTGAGTTGAAATGCAGCATTTTTTGTGTGTGTATAACCATTTTAAATACCATTGTGAATCATCTATTAATGTGTGTTTGGGCCTTATTTCAATAGGAGTAAAGGTGTTTAATGGTTCCCATTTGCTATAACATCCCACGAATAGAACCTAACACATTACGAGACCCACAGAGACCATTATGGCTACCATTAAAAACGATACAATTCTCATTATGACCGTTGAATCTATTATATATATCTATTTATTAAGGAACAATTGTTTAACTGCAAAAATAGCTCAGCTGCATGTACTTCCACAATTTTATCTGTTCACTAGATTATGCACAGAAAACAAAATGATTGATATTATTTGTGTAATGTCGGAGAAAGCAGCAGAAAGCTAAAAAGATGTTGTGTTTATTGTCATCCACTGCTAAACACCTCTTTCCAATGGCGCTTTGTCACGTAGTATGTTGGCACTACTTTTATTAGTCAATACTTTTAATCAATCGGTCATGTCCGATTTCATACTCTGCTGGGTTCTGCCCAATGTAATTAAGTTGTCTGCTAGTTGTGGTGATATTTTATTCCATTTAAATGCAATCAATGGTACAACCCCATTACACTCACTAATATGGTTTTGGTTGGGGCATATCTTGACATTACTCATAATCTGATTAGGATCAGGCATTATAATAATTTACTAAATTGAGAGTTTAATAAGGATGTACTATGACAGCACTCAAATTTGGTATTAGGTTTGCTTAAACACATTTCATGCTCAATATAATAAATTAAACATCCTAATGTTTTGTAAGTGTATTTAACAATAAATGTTATTTTATTCCTTACAATGACCATAATAAAGTTACATACATTTATGCATTTGGTAGATGCTTTTATCCAAAGCATTGCATAGTTTATTTATCCTATTTTTAAACCTAGTCCTGTTCAAAATGTAGATTAAAAGATTTATCCATTGGTGCATAAACTGAATCGAAATAATTGACATTATTATTATAACAAATAATAAAGCCCTGACTTTACACTCTCAATGCCTGTTGGGTCAAAAAGGGACAAACCCAAACGCTGGGCTGGGTTGTTTCAACCCATGGTCAGGGCAAAAATAGAAATTTTCTGGATTAATTTAGCCCAACAGACTTGGGTTTGTCTCTTTTTGACTCAACCATAGGCAAAAATAACCCAGAATTTTCACCTAAGTGTTAAATTAAATATAATTTCAGCTTACTTGTGTACTTTGAATGTAAAAAGAATGATTACCGCATGCATAAAATTGTACATCTAAAATCTGCTAATGTATAGTAGTAGAGCATTGCATTAGAAGTGTAAGAGGTCATGGGTTCAAACACATACAAAATAAAAAGTATACCTTGTGATAAGAGGTTGTGAGGTTTTCTGTTTTGAATATTTTGTAAAATCTCAATAAAGACATGTTCTAACAAACAGTATTGTAATGCCATTAGAGCAGTGTTTCTCAAGGGGGCATTAAAATGATTTAAAATAAGACCAAAAAGGTATAAGATAAACAAATCTATTTCTAATTTGTTTGGTTATTTTTGTAATGAATATACATCTGTCTAGTCATGCCAAGCAATAAAATACTCTATTTGGTTGGAACAAAGTGAATGGGTGGGCCTTTAAAGGTGCAGTGTGTAAGTTTTAGCTGCATCTAGTGGTAAGGTTGCGAATTGCAACTAATGGCTCAGTCCACTGCTCACCCATCGCTTTTGAAACGCACAGAGAAGCTACAGAAGCTGCCACCGGACAAACATGTCATCTTCTGAGACAACTTAGTAAAAAAGTTTGTCCGCTAAGGGCTTCTGTAGAAACATGGTGGCACAAAATGGCGACTTCCATGTAAGGGGACCCTCAGTATGTAGATAAAATGTCTCATTCTAAGGTAATAAAAACATAACAGTTCATTATGAAAGGTCTTTATAGACCTCTAATAATATAGTTTTGTATATTATTTTGCATTTCTGTCAAGAGATCCTTCTGAAATTACACATTGTACCTTTAAATATTGTTGTGGGCAATGGGGGGCTGGAAAAGCGTTGAATGAAATTTCTGTAAGTCTGTGCCTATAGTGGCAAAAAGTCTTAGCTTGAATCTTCATAAGAAAAATACTCAGGAGACAAAGGTTCCAGGTGCCAAACAAAAATTACTTTATTTGCTTGAGCCAACAAAGTGAGACAATCAACACGCCTCAAACAGAGTTTAAAGATTATCTGACTCCCAACATCTGACTCCCATTTTTATACAGTAAGATCAAACACTTCTTATCTGAGATGACGTACACTCTTCTCATTGGTCTCGGCCTGCCACAATTTATTTACTTGTTCGAGTGCAGCTGAATCCTTTCTCATCTCTACAATGACATATTCTGCTTATTGGTTCTCATGGCCTTGGCCTACTTAGCTCGGCCACCTTATTGTTAATGTAGCAAAGTACAGCTGGATGACTTTTCTAATCTAAAATGACGTACTCTTGTTTATTGGTTGTCTTGGCCTTGTTTTTTCATAATAATCGTGGGGAGAACAATCGTGGCATAGTGGCAGGATCGCACCTGGGCTCTTTTAATTATGAAACAAAAGTTTGAAAGAGGAAATGAAAGTCAGCTAAGAAATCAAAAAGTTGGCGGAGAAAATTAAAGTTTAACTGGGTGTCATCATAATCTTTATAGGCACAATAATCCAGTGTAATATTAATACAGTATATTATCAGTAATATACCCAACAGAAACTTCCAAACTAATAATGAAACTTTTGTTAGTGAAACATTAAACAGTGACAAAACATGGTCACTGTTTCTAAAACAAGTACAGAATTAGATTAATACATATTATTGTAGGGGTGAGTGATTCGCATATTGATTTCCTCTCTGTTATTCTCGGTCTACTGGTTTGTTGTCTATGGTTCTGCTTGTCATAAAGTTACCTAATTGATGTGATTGGCCTTGTTTAGCATTAAATCCCTCTTCTTATCCTTAAATAACCTTTAAGGTCATAGCAGACGTGCAAATACTGTTCATTTCAGAATCACACATTGAACCTTGAATGGCAAAATTAAACTTAAATTCAAGAATATAATTCTGTATAAAAAACACTGTAAGGTTTAAAAAAAAAACGATTTCATTAAACACTTTGCCATTAACATTGCACACAAGTACTGCTTATAGAGATGGACGCACACGCTTTGTTGCAGTTACCTGGACGGAACTTGACTTCCGGTCTCTGCTTGTTTTAATGTTTTGGCTAGTTGCTAAAATTTACTCTGGAACAAATACCTAATCGAAAAACACAAATGTTTTGGTTTCCTAAAGATACACACGATATGTGCCGATACACATTTATACACACATACACATTAAACACAGTAACATAAGCTTTTGATACGCTTATACTATACAGTAATTAACTTATTTAACTTGTTATCAGAAATAAATTATTCTTAAAAGTACTGTCATTATTGATTTTATTATTGAGGAAGTTGTTTGTCCACGAAATTTTGTTTATGCTGAAACCACCTATATATGCATCAACATTTCTAAGCAGCTTGCCAAACTAGCTATAAATAGAACCAAGGGGCAGAGAATAAAATAGGCAAGTATGGCTTTAAAAATGTTTAATACATCATCAAAAAAATGAGCCATAGAAATAATAATTGTCCAAAGTGGTAAAAAACATCAAATCTCTATTCTACTATTTATCATTCCAACCTTAAACCTATATCCAAATTGAATATGATAACTAGAGGTAAATATGCAAGATAACTGTACATGCATTTCATTAGCATTGATTTGACACAATTTCATATTGATCATAATCAATAACTTACGCAACACCACATTTAAATTACATTGTGGTGCGTTGTGTCAAGTAGAGATCTGGCCACATACTGAGTAGTGCTGCCATCTACAGGTAGTTTTTGTAAACGAAACAAAATTGGGTGAAATCTGAAACCACACACTTCATACTCTGAGTAATTTGACAAAACATGATAAGCATTTAAATAAATACTTAAAAATTAAACACTTATTGCAAAGGGCTTAATGTTGTTGTTGTTAAAAAAAGTCAGCAAAATGATTTACTTAAGAAGTGTAGTGTTTTAGCATCCAGCCTTCAGAGTCTTTAAACTGGTGAACAGGATTGAAAATTATCCAATGTGAACAGTGACATGGCTTTAACCATACACATACTCACATTCCGGATGCAGGAGATAAAAAGATGTTAAAAACGACAGCGAACAAAATAAAGACAATGTATCCCACGATGCACATCCAGAAGCGTGGGTCTTTCAGGAGCTGTTTATTGTAGTTGGTAAAAAACACATAACCAATGGTCATGCCTGCTACTCCACCCCCAATGTGGGCCACGAAAGAAACCTGACAAAAGGAAGCAAAAGATTGCATGACCTTCTGCATTCAAATGAAAGTTTATGACTGAAAATAACACCTTGATTTTATAAATAAGATTCCTCCTTTTTTCACAACTTTATCAATAGCATTTAATGATTAAAGGGACACTCCTAGAGTTAAACATTTGATTTTTACCCTTTTGGAATCATTCATTCAGCTGATCTCCGGGTCTGCCTGTACCACTTTTAGCACAGCTTTGCATAATCCATTGAATCTGATTAGACCATTAGCATTATGCAAAAAATAACCAAAGAGTTTCAATATTTTTCCTATTTAAAACTTGAATGCCCGAAAATAGTCCCCTTGGTTACTTCAATAGCAGGGGACTATTTTAAGACGCTGCGTAATTTCACTACACCTGCTGCAGCCATGTTACAGCAGCAAAGTCCTTATTTATTACGCCAGAATGAAAGTATAGTTTAATTTTCCGTCAATCTTAGTACACGATGTAACTACAGAAGAGTCAAGTTTTAAATAGGAAAAATATCGAAACTATTTGGTTATTTTTTTTGCGCGATGCTATGCTAATGGTCTAATCAGATTCAATGGATTATGCTAAGCTATGCTACGTGGTACAGCCAGACCCGGAGATCAGCTGAACGGATTCCAAAACGGTAAAAATCTAATGTTTAACTATAGGAGAGCTGGAAAATGAGCATATTTTGTCCCTTTAAGAGTGCATTCGCATGCAAAAATTTGTAAAGACTTATTTTGAAGCTTGTAGCTTGTTACATTATAAAACCAGGTATTCCAGTTTCCTGTTCCCAGAGGGAACCAACACAGCTAAAGGAAAATCCCTCAACGTAAAAGCAAGAAACACACATTTAATTTTACATAATTTTCCCTAAAGTAAGTGTTCCCTAGTAAAGGTGGCTTAACATCATAAAAGCACATACTAAAAGAGGTAAAACAGTGTCTCACCTTCATGGCAGTATCGTGGACAATAAATCTTCTGTAAAGAGCAAATCCAACATCTGTCCCAACTAGAAGATAAAACACTTAATCAATAACTAAAGATGATACAGTAGGTCAGGACTAAATTCTTAGTTTATACTGTAAATAATATAGATGTTGATGCCAATAGTGGAGTGGAAATTGGAAATACATGGACGTACCGATCAAAACGATTATTAGAATGCGAAATATTCCCATAAGCGGAATCATCTCCCTGAAATTCTATAGGAAAAGAAAAAGTTTGGATGTCTGAATATATAATCTGAATCAGAATTGCATGTACCACATTAAAAAAACTTTAAAAATCAACTCACCACCACAGCGTTCATAAAGTAACCGCCCATGAGGGCATACACACCACCCGAGGCTCCCACGAGGGCACTGCGTGGATCAAAAATGGAACTGGCCAGAGAGCCTGAAAATGTATTCATATATTTAAATGTTATATAAGAATAAAAAATAAATCAAACATATAGACAATATAAAGTGTGGACAGAGAACAAGATTAAACTGATTGAAGACAAATAGGTATGTGCTTGATTGTAAAAGTAAAATCCTTAAGGGGGTCATATTATGAGATTTTTTTAAAGATGTAAAATAAATCTTTGGTGTCCCCAGAGTGCGTATGTGAAGTTTTAGCTCAAAATACTCCAAAGATAATTAATTATAGCATGTTAAAATTCTCACTTTGTAGGTGTGAGCAAAAGTGTGCTGTTTTTGGGTGTGTGCTTTAAAATGCAAATGAGCTGATGAAATGCAAACACTGATTGCAATGACGGTGGTTTGTTGCAATTGAAACTCAATTGTGCTGTCAATTGTTTTTTCTCTCTCCCTCTGCACTAAATGGCAGTGCTGTGGTTGGATAGTGCAGATTAAGGGGCAGTATTGGCCTTTCTGCCTACCTTACAAAACAGGCAAAATCTGAGCGACCCAATTTTTCACATGCTTGCAAAGAATGGCTTACCCAAAACTAAGTTACAGGGTTGCTCTCTTTCACATTTTCTAGGTTGATAGAAGCACTGGGGACCCAATTATAGCACTTAAACATGAAAAAAATTCAGCTTTTCACGCTATGACCTCTTTAAACGTGTATTATTTGTAAATGGCACACAGTACGTTCTAAATATAATACATCATACTACCCATTCAAAAATAAAAGAATATACTGCATACTATTTTGTAAAAGTCCAATGTGTAATAAAGCAGTACATCATAACCACATTTCTGGTCGTATACTGAACAGTTCTCAAATGCTGTGTCATCTGTGTATTCAATGCATACAGAAACTTTAGAGACTGACTGTACATGCAAATGGCTACCTGCAAGAACACCAGACATATAGACCATTCCCACTTCAAAGCCCTTATGTACCAGCTCCAGGGGGATGCCCAAAAGCAGTTGCATTAACAGATTGCCCAAGATGTGCTCCACCCTAAATGATGAAAGATAGTCAAATGCACATCAAGCACCAATAAGGTATTCACATGTATGTCTGATCTAGAAACCAATCTGATCTGTTACTTTACATAAACCAAGTGAAAACATGTCACTGAAAGGTATAGCACTCATTCATTTGTTGTTTCCCATCATGCATTGTAAATAGAAAAGCAAACTGTGCTTTTCAGTGAGAGTCTTTATGTATGTTATAAAGGTCAAGCTAAAATTTAGGCAACTTGAGGAAAGCAGCGTAATTCCTTACCCAGCGTGCACAAACATGTAGGACAAAAACCGCCATGCCTGCTCACGAAGTTCAGGTTTATAGGTAAGAGGACTCTCCCAGATTCCCACACCTATGGTTATCCACTGCTTCTGGGGCTTCCATACGGCATAGTAGATAAACACTCCCAACTGTTAAAAGTAAAAAAAAAAGATAATTTTGACACTAGAAAATATACACACAGACCCTATCACCCATAGTTCACTTAATAATACTCCACTTATGTTGAAGTCTTGCATATTTGAAGGAAACGTGACAGAAGAAACAAATATCACAATGTCACTGAAATGGCATAATTTACCCTTTCAAAAAGTACAGTGGTGTTCAAAAAGATAGCAGTGCAAAACCAGTGATCATGCACATGGAAGAATACAAGCAACTTCCATTAAAACCAATGGAAGAATTTTCAGGATGGAAAATATTTAGCCTAAAAAGGGTGTTTCAACAACAATCCCAAATACACAAACAAGAGGGAAAAATCTTGGTTAGAGACTAGAAGGATTGAGGTAATGAAGAGAACAGCTCAATCCCTGATCTCAATCCCCTCACTTGAGGAGTGATATTATGTTTTTGAGCAGCTTAATATAAGTTTTATCTTTGCTTCCCCTTAAAGGCACACTCCACTTTAAAAAAAAAAATATGCCCATTTTCCAGCTCCCCTAGAGTTAAAACATTTATTTTTTACCGTTTTGGAATCCATTCAGCTGATCTCTGGGTCTGGCGGTACCACTTTTAGCATAGCTTAGCATAATCCATTGAATCTGATTAGACCATTAGCATTGCGCTTAAAATAAGCAAAAAAAAGTAATATTTCACTCTTCTGTAGTTACATCGTGTACTTAGACCGACAGAAAATGAAAAGTTGCGATTTTCTAGGCAGATATGGCTAGGAACTATAAACTCATTCTGGCGTAATTATCAAGTACTATGCTGCCGTAACATGGCTGCAGAAGGGCGTAATGATATTACTCAGTGCCTGAAAATAGTCCCCATGCCATTGAAAGTTACTAAGGGGACTATTTTCAGGCGCTGTGCAATATAATTGTCATTTTTCAGTGCGATGCTTATGGTCTAATCAGATTCAATGGATTGTGCTAAGCTATGCTAAAAGTGGTAGCACCAGACCCAGAGATCAGCTGAATGGATTCCAAAACGCTAAGAATCACATTTTTAACTCTAGGGGAGCTGGAAAATGAGCATATTTTCAAAAAAAGTGGAGTATCCCTTTAAAAGAACAAGACAAACTTGATGAACTTTGATAAAGCTTTGATACAGACACTTGATATTTTAACACTTAAAATAAGAACATAAACCTTATTCACTTTTATTAGTACACTGCTATTTTTTAACACCAATGTACAGCTCAGGTTAGTACCTCAGAGTAACGTATTGGTATTAAAGAGTGCATATCAGTAACTTAAAGGTACATACTGGTACCAAATGCATACACATCCCTACCTAAAGGGTATTTGGACCTTTTTAAAGGGTACTGCCCCAGTGACAGCTTGGGACAATTTTTCCTGCCAGTGTAAAAACACATCTTTTCTATAAATACTTGACAGAAACATGCTGAATACTAAAAAAAAACTTTGATTTTTTTCTATCTCCCATATGGTCTCTATCAATAATTAAAACTTTGTAAATAACTTTGCATTGCACTTCTTATAAGACTTCCTCCTTACAATGAATTGCTTCAATGTTTCCTCATTTTAGTAAATCTTTTTGAATACAAGTATCTGCTGTATGTCTATGTCATATCCTTATGCCAGTTCAGTTACCATAAGGTATTGCCAAAAATGTCACCCCATGTTTTTCAGTATCATACAAGCAGAATGAAAATATAAAACAATATTAACAAAAGTTAACTATGGTATTTCTAGTGTAATATCTACAAACACATGAATAAATCTGGCTTTTCAAACACTGTGGCTAGCGCTTGCCATCATGAATGGGAAAGTGGAAAGTTTTGCTCAAAGAATTTCTGTTCTGTAAAAAGGCCACGTCCCAATTTAAACATGCTAACATTAATGGAAATCTACTGGATGGCATAAACAGTTACTCAAAATGAACTAAATCCATACTTAAAAAAGGACAAATAAAACTAGCTGTGTTTTTTAGTTTAAGTGTTTTGTTTACTTTTTCAAATCACAAGAAAATGTCATTTCAGAGACAAAAAAGTTTGAAATGTATTTTTTTTAAATACCTCCACTAAACTGACGAGGATGATGAAGATAGGAGGGGGACAGCAGTTGGCTCTTTCTAAATAAGTCTCTCGTATCTCCTCGGGCAGCATCCATTTAGACACATTCTGGTGCAATTTCTCCACCCTGCGTACTTTTTTCTTTTCATTTGGTGGATTCCAACCATCGTCTTCTTCTTCTTCTTCTCTCTCCACTGTTAAGTTGCCTTGCTCTTCGATGTCATTCTCCATTTCTCTGTATCAAAGGGTCGTGTCGGCTTAATGAGAATAAGCAGCAATCTCCACCACACATACAAAAAACTACCATTCTTGATGAAGAGCATAAGTAAAACTTGAATAAGCTGTCACACAATGAACAAAAACATGTAAGACCCATATTTTAATTACATATAACCGTTAACCCTCTACGGCTGTCTGTGTTTATTTTTAGGAAAGTTTGTATTTAGGTTACTCTTTCTCTCTCTCTTCCGGAGTTGATAGCTCTTTCCTGCATAAACAAATCCATCCTGTCACGATTATTTACTTGGTTACTACAGGCTGTACAATGAGGTTTTTTTTATTATGATTTGTGTGGATTTGCGTGAGAAAGGGTTACATTCACTTAAAAAGTGTAATTACAGACGTTCTTTAAATGCGGTGTGTAACTAATTTTAAATAGCGTAGATTAAAAAGCAAACAAGACAACGTTACAACGTATTCACGTAATTGCAAACATACCTCTCTTCTGATCGTCACCTCTCACGCGTGTACAGGAGATTTCTCGATAATCCCACGCCGCCCTGCGCTCATTAATGTTGACTCGACAAAGAAAAGCCAACGAAAAAAAACTTTTATTTTAAACTTTCAGTTCATTCATAGATAGCTGTGAAACATCCACTGATCTAAAGACTCTCTCTGGACAATAATTATGGCTTCCATCCAGCTTTTCCGGTTCCAGTCTTCCTCTTTGTTTCTAAATGGAGGGTCTGCAGAATCGTTTTGTTTGGTTTATTTAAACAAAACAACCACCTATGACCCGCCAAAGTTTAGTTGACTACACTTTGTACCTGCGTTTCCGCAAACTACCACACCTGAAGTCACGTGATTCCATATTTGCTTTAAGCGGTTAATGCGCCAACCTGTGTGCAAAGCCATGTAGGCCTATTATTTATTTTTTTGCACAAACACTTGCATTAGTATCTTATTTTTTTATTATTAAAAAGTATTTGAAAAAACCTAGATGCGCAACTAAAAGCATTCAAACCACAAGATGGCGACATATAATCAAGCGTCATGTATTCATGATCATCTGGACCAATACAACTTCATTAATGAATAAATGCAAACATTCAGAATTTTGACTTATCACAGATCTTTAATTTGTCAAAAAAAGGAAAAAATATGGAGAGTTAAAAACAGACTGAAGAAAGAGGGAGAGTTCGGTATATCTGCTGCAGGTCAGTCACATTACATTATACAGAGATGATCACATCAGCCAAGCTTTATACAGCGGTAGTTGGAAATCTTTTCCCACAGATTTTTTCAAAAGATTAAACTTCTTTAGAAGGCATCTAGATATGCGTGTTTGGTGTTGGGCCATCAGTAACAAGTTCAGCAATAAAAATGAGTTAAATGTGGATAGACCATGGCACCCAAGCATTGGGAAAAAGAAAACGTAGTAGGAAATTTTTAATGAAACAAAGGGGGCTGGTTCTACAGCAATCAGCTTCTGAAGGGTGGCTAGTACCATCAATAACATTCTTCAAGACACATCTGTAAATAAATAAATAAAAAGAGAGACCATAAATACAACAAAAATTTTATACAAAGGAACAAATGAAGAGAATGTTAATGGACTAACAGGCTCCAGCAGGAATGGTTAAAATACTTACAGCTTGCAGGCCTGGCGCCATATCTTCGCATAATCTGATCCTGTGTGAATTTCACAAAGGACTCGTATTGTTCTGGGAAAAGGAGAAAAAGTATTTTAAACCAAAAACTGTTTATTTTACATTACACTTAACAGAGGACAACCGCCATACCAAAATATGGGGAAAGGTTACTCTTACATATAGGACTAATAATCTACCAAATTCTTATACTTTTAATTGGTTATTAACAAAATTATGTTTTAGTTTTACCCGCCAACTTTGTGTTTAGTATCTGTTCGTACTCTTCACGGATCGTCTCCTCGTGGTCTTTGATAAGGCGCTCACACAAATAGCCAACCTGCCTCAGTGTGAAGAGTGGCTGATCCTTCTTCAAGGAAGAGGCACCTAAAAACACACAAGAGTACCATGGACAAAGTTATTACGTGTACATGTTTGATATGATTATTATAAATTTCGGCTTTACAAAATTATGACCAAGACCTCTCATCACTTGCTAATTAAGGCGTTTCCCATTATCAAACAGTATGCATTCTTGCACACATACACAAGACTAAACCAACATGTGATCAGCCTATAGACCAGTGGTTCTCAAACTGCGGCCGTGATGGTGCCAGGGGCCCCCAGTTTCATGACTTTTATTTAAAAAATTCTGTGCAATTAAGCCTCAGTAAAAATAAGTCTGCTAACCAACAACACTACATTGTATATTTTATATTTTGGTTAATTCAAATTCTAAGTTTGAGATTGTTTTATGTCATGAATTTTCTTTTGGGGGTTGTGGCGCACACCAAAGTGTTTTAGAACCACTGCTATAGACCAACATACAGTTTTTACAAATAGCATTATCTTGACAACTTCTTAAATTTGGTCTTATTCTGTCAGTGTTAAAGATCAAGGTTATATTTTCACAGAAAGTTCTTTGTGTGTATTTAAAAATGTATTTGGGTTTTCACATGCAGAGGCATACCTTGCACCTGCATTTGCTTAAATAATTTTATCAGTAAATATATACTGTCACAAAGACAACATGTGCATGAGCTCACAGCTGTGATAATACACAAACCAGAGATGGAAAAAGCTATTTCAAGAACTACAGATTGTTTTAGATTATAAAGTTCTCATGTCCCTTTAATATCACAATGTTGCTTTTGGCTAATCTTGTTTTTTTTTTGTGCTAATTTATAAGGAACATACATCATACTAAAATGTTCAGATGAAATGGCAAAATCAGAGATATTGCAATACCAATCTGCAATTTTAAAAGGTAATACATTAGTTACATTATTCATGCAGAACCTATTAAATAATCAGACAGAAATAAAAATTAAATACAGGATAAATACATTGATTTAATCAAAACAAACAAATATACAGTGCCCTCGATAAGTATTGGGAAAATAAGGGCAAATTTGCTGTGGGAAGAAGAAATTTGTAAGATGAATGAGGCAAACATACACAATGTTACATTTTATTAACATTTGATGTTGATACATGCTTTTCCAACAAAGAACAACAACCTTTCATCCTGACTTGCGTGTTGCCACCAAATGCAAGACTCAGAAGCAAAAGATCAAGCTAATATAACACATTTTCTGATTTTCATATGTGATAAATGAATGCATCAGCTTCACACTTGTCAGAAAGACGTCTCAATATGCTCACGCTAGATTCCGTTGAGTTAGTAAATAGTATATGAAGAGCTCAGATGCAAAATTCTCCAAGTTTGTCTGATGTTTTCTTGTAAATGAGCATTTTTAATCAGAGTCTTAATAGATTCTGCCAACAGACCGGTATTTCTAAATGGCTTCAGGCCGGGATTAAGCAGATTTGAAGAAAGGTATTTGATGAATGTATATACATGCCAAAAGCATTCACGAAATTAGACTCATGAGGTGTCATGAAACATTTTGATAAAATAAGTAAATGCAAAGTAAGAGTATCAAAATAAGAATACAGTTACAAACAGCTCTTCATGTACATGATTTCAAATGACATCATACAAACCATTTTTTCCACATTTAAGGGGAACATTATCATTACCGCAACGTGTCCATGACTGGATTTGGGTTCTTTGACATGGAAATATTTATAATTAAAAAATCTAAAAAATAAAAAGCTTCAGTGCATGTTATACTATAAACATTTACAGTAAAGAAACATGTGGTATTTGGTGATCATTGGTAAATGTAGAGACAATAATAAGGAATATAAATGTGTCCAAAACCAATTTTCTCATCCTCCGCAATAATTTTCAATCATTGTTTAAGCCCTCAAGAAACTAACATTTACAAGGGACATAATTGACTGTGACACTCAAGATGGCTACCAGATTAGCAGTTCTTATTTTTTCTCTCCAGATAAAAGTTAAAATTTTGTTTGTCATAGTACAGACAACTTTTTAGTTCTCAGTACCGAAACACGAGTTTGTAAATGCATATATTTAATGTAATGTGTTGCGGTAATGATAATTTTTGATAATGATAATATAAATAATTATATAGGAAATATTTTTGAATCCTCTAAAAATAATGGTTATAGTAAGTTCAAAAGTAAGTTTAACCTTAATCTTATGTGCAAAAACTTTGGATTCAAGGGCTTTAAAAAAAAATTATGATGCTGGACACCTTCTAAATCTGGATTTCATAATTCTCATTTTTGACAGAGGTGGCATTTAGCTGCTTTTGCATCCGAGGTCCTCATATATTAATTATGTGTCATATAATAGATACGAGATGAAACAAAGGGTTTCCACTCTAAACCAAATGTCAAATTCCCTGACTTTCAAGACTAAAAAGCTGAATTTTCATGACCTATGTATGAGGTGCAGTTAGCCTGATATGTACACTGTGAGTTTATTTGCTTAAATGCATGAAATGAATAAACAATGCCAATAAACGGCTGTTTAGATTGTAGTCTAACTTAAAATCAGTAGAGGCTTAGACCCAGAAATGGCATTCCTTACATCAAAGCTTCAAACTAAAATTTTAAGCAACAAATAAAATCCCTGATATTCCATGTCTTGGACAAAAAGATATAAAATGCCCTAACTTTCAATGTCTGGAATAGGCATTTTAAAATTCCATGATATTACAGAAATTCCATGACCCGTGGGAACCCTGGAGACATTATCACCTGTATCGGTATGGTCTGATATGACCCTCCTTTCTTTGATAAGATGTTAGCTTTTAAAATAAGCTTGCATGTTGTGCAGCTGTATATTTTTAAACAAGGAGGAAAAACATCTTTGGTTTCAATAATGGTAATTGATACATCTCACATAATGCTTTGACTTGCATGAAAACATTTATTCCACTTTGTAGAAAATATAATTATACTTATCCCAAAATTACTCAGATATGAATTTTGGTCCACATTGCCAAGCCCTATACAGCAGTGATACAAAGTAAATTCTGCAAAAATGACCATCTGACTATACATTATTTCTTGCATAAATACATTTGCACAATGGGTTAGGGTTTATAAAGCATGTGTTTAAGAAGAAAGCGTACCCTTTTATTTAGAAAACAAATAAATTAAATGTGGATCTGTTATTGCTTGGATGAAGTTTCAATCAAAATGTAACTGAACAGTTATAATTATTGGTTTATAGGGATAGTTTACCCAAAAATGAAAATTCTGTCATTTACTCACTCTCATGTTGTTACAAACTCAAATAAATTTCTTAGTTCTGATGAACACAAAGGAGGATATTTTGAGAAATGTTTGTAACAAAACCATTTGTGGACCCCATTCACTTCCATCGTAGTAAAAAAATATTATGGAAGTAAATGGGGTCCACAAATGGTTTTCTTACAAACATTTCTCAAAATATCTTCATTTGTGTTCAAAATATGAGAGTTAGTTAATTATGACAGAATTTTCATTTCTGAGTAAACTATCCCTTTAAAGCGCCCAAGTGGGAAAGAGACTTTTGGGTGGACTGACCTGTGGGAGAGTTTGGTGAGGTGAGAGCGGGGCTCGAGCCCTGGGCATCATTAGAACCACAGGCCTCACTTTGGTTGAAGGCTCCTTCCAACTGCCGTCGCCTCTGATAGCGGCTGTACTCCTGACGAATGTTCTGAAAGATTTGCTCTATTAAGCCAAACAATAACAAATAAAAGAAAGTTAGTAACTAATAAGAAATGGGAAAATTATTTTGGCCCAAACCTTTTGAAGCATACAGGTGTTTAGTCAATGTTTAAGAACCTTCGATTGATATTAGAGAGGTGGAGTAAATAACAACTTGACGTGCCTTCAATAATCACTGGCATTACTTCAATAACCACAAACAAAACACAGAGGAAATCCTGCTTTCAGAATCAGTCTCATGACAAATGAGCACAGAGGGTGTTGTATGAAGTTTCACTTCGCTTTTATATGCAGCCACAATTAAAAAAAACTAAATTATTCATTAGTGAATCATGTTAAGCCAATTCCAACATACAAAAGAAAAATGGATGCCAGACAGTTTCACATGACTTTGTAATGGGGGCATGCTTTTCTGGAAACGGAATCTAGGTGACTAGACTGCAATGCGGAGGGGCTGGGGGGCAATATAACCAGGAATGGCTTGAGCCTCTTTATTTTTTGAGAAAACTGGGTTGGTCCCTGTCCTAATCTTCAACACCAGCAGACGGCTCAGAACGGAGCAGCAATGTGGCTACCAAGTGTAAATGATTAAAATAGTGTTTTTTAGTCTTAATTTATCAAGTAGGAAAATATTGAGAAACAGACAGACAGAAAAACAAGTAAAGTAGGTCATTAAAGGTTGGTGGAGAGAAACATCAATTCCTCCAACACACCAACCAAACACCACATATCTATTGAACACCGCATCTCTTATCTTGGGTGGAGAGCTCAAGGTTTTCCCTCTGTTAGTGCTTGCCATCAACTAGAGGTAGAAATGGGGAAAACTCGAAGGGTGCCAGCTACTTGATGCTAATGCATTCCAGCAAACCAGGCAGTGTGGCAACAACCGAACAGCGCCTCAATGGAGAAGAGACTTCCTGTATTTACAATGCAGCTCTCATTTGATTGGGTTTTATTTATTTAAACACAGGAACGCTTTTGTGTACAATAAAAGGGGTTTTATGGGGGCTCAATCATAACCATACAGTAGAGATCACTTGGGACATTATTTTAAGGAGCTAACATAAGGAATTTTAAACAATCTAAGCGTCTCTCACACTAAACGCTCTCCATTCAAACAACCACTTTCTAAAGGCTTTATAAAAACCCAATGGCTTTCCTGCAGACAGACAAAAAGCTTTTAAAAAGGATCAGAGTATATAAATATTTTAAAAACAAACAAAGACTAGGGCAGCACAATATAGCAAAACTATCGCAATAGTTTACAGTAACTGAATGTTTTTAAAACTTTAAAAGGTAAAGTCAAAGTTTTAGCAAAGAGCATACAATTGTTACTGCTAGCATATGTTGATCAACAATCAGGAAGAAGGCATTTTTGTATACATTTATATATTTTAATTAGTGATGCACCGATGTATCGGCCACCGATATTTATCGGCCGATTTTTAATGAATTTGAAACCATCGGCATATCGGCAATAGCACGAGAAAGGCAGATACCGATTGTTTATTAATTAACTGCATAAAGAAATCCATTATATGTAAAAAATTAGTTAATGTCGTTAATAAAATAAATGCTGAATAGCAAAAACCACCTTTGAAGGTTGTCATGTTGTCTTATTATATTTGTTTTAGCTTAATTTATGCCTCTCTTATTATGTTGGTCAGTTGAATGTTAATTAGATCCAATCCATGTTCAGGTAAAAATAATTTGATGCAGTAATAAACTAGCTAATAGACCAACTGTATAGTATTGTATACAAGTGTTTAATATCGGTATCGGCATCGACCAGAAGTTGTCTGTTTAAATCGGTATCGACCCAAAAAATCCTATCGGTGCATCCCTAATTTTAATGAAGTTCAAACTGATTGTACAAACAAAGCATTATCCTAATGCACATCATATTATTCAGCAAGTTATTGCATATTGCATTTTTCTTCGATATCTTTCAGCCCCAAGAAATGCTCATGACAGATGCGAAGGTTTTGACAGTCCATGGGCAACACTAGCCCCTGTGAATGACAGGTGAACTCCTTCTCCCACTGCTGGCAATATCAAATGCTGCCAAATGCTGAGACTGGGTCCAACAGGTTACTTAGCAACTGTAACCTTATATGGTCAAACCAAGCAATCAATCACAGTTGCTTCCTGAGAAGTGATTCAAGGCCCAGAACCGCAGAACAGGAATACGACTACAATAGAGGTGTGGGATGAACTGGACTTGGGGGAGGGGAGTGTAAAGGGTGTGTAGGGATGGGGTGTCTAATTCACTTCGGCGCTTATGCTTGGAGGAGGGAATTTAAAAATCCCCATGCTGCTAGGAAGTGCCCCCAAGCTCTCATGCCTAGGGTGTGTGTGACTGCAGGGAGCGGGTATTGCTTTGTTTGGAATTGGTGTGTATTAGATTAATAAGCAGTTCTGATTCAATAGACTTGAAATAAGTAAAGGAGACGGCGAAACTTAAAAGGATAGAAACGGCCCAAGATATTCAAACTGGAAATAACAGATGCTTGTAAAGAGAAACCAATATTTCCCAAGGGTGGCTAACTGTCGAGACGCAAGTATATGGATGTTAATGAGTGTTTTTCCTTTCAAACAAGATAGTTGTTGGTTTTACAAAGACATAACTATACAGTACACCTTTTAAAAATAAAGGTTCTTCATAGTGGTGCCATAGAAGGAACACTTTTGGCACCCTAAAGTACCTTTCAGTCGGAGATCCTTTTATAGTCGGAAATACCTTTTTTATCACAAAGAACATTTTGAGCAACAAAATGGTTTTGTTGATGTTAAAGGGATCTTTATGGAACAATAAAGCCTGACAAAGAGCATTTTAGGAACCTTTATTTTTTTTTAAGAGTGTTCCAAGCTGCAGAATTCATATTTCAATCAAGCTCTGATTTGACAGGCGAACACTGCACTTAAATTCATGATGTACCAAAAGGCAAGATTTTGCTCTCATGTTACATATTTAATCCTAACGTATTTTGCACATGGTTCACAAATCTATTTAGAGTGGCGTCACGAAGTCCTTAAAACCATCCGTTTAAAAACCGGTAAAAAAGCGGCATTTGGGAGGGTTCGTCAAAAGTCCATAAAATTCTTATTAATCAGTAAAGCGTTTACAGACTTGGTATAAATGATGCAAATGCATTTGAAATTATCAATACTGAATATTACATGGTTGACAGCTTTTGTTTTAGGTAATGCTTGCGCTTTAACAAATGCATAACTCAAATATTTATACAATGTTTTCATCTCATAGGTCTTCAGTTTTAAATCATGCCAATGCATGAATCTGGACCACATACCAACCTTTCCTCTTTGTTTGGAAATACTGGTTCAATCCTGCTGTTAAACTATCTCGCCTTAAAACAAACGATTCCGTTCAAAGCCAAGCATTTTTACAAAGGCATTTTTTGTGTATTGTTTTTCAACAGCAATGGCCCATGAGTCCGTTTACACTAAGCCACGAGAGTTAAATGAAGCTCCGTGTCAGCTAACGTTGGTTTGTATTAGCGGCCGCTTTCAGACTAGCTAGCCGAGTTCAAAACAACTAACGTTATTCATCCAAACTGCATAAGTTACTTATCTATAGTCCAAACCGACCACTAACAACTACCTTGTTATCTAATCGTAAACCCCGTTACAAATGTTAATGAGCACTCGGTAAAGATTGGTAAGACGAACTGGCTGTCGAAATTCAAATCTACTAGCTGGTTAGCCTAGATTAAACATCCCCCATCCCCGTCCCTTCCTTCCTTCTCTATGTCAAACATACCAACCCGAAAATCGAGTCTTTTACCTGGGGTTAGCCTGTGTTCCCCTCCCATGGACTGAGGCGACATTGAGTGTGCCGGGCTTTCTGTTGGCGGACGAAGGCTGCATCTCTGCGGGGAAGGAGTAGCAGGAGTCCCCGGTAGAGGATTGCACCTCCTCCGCTTGGGGGACTGCGGACTGAGAAGGGCCTCAAACTCCATAGATCGCTTCAACGTCGCGCCACAAGCCATGGTCGCTGAATCAACGAAACGATTAACAAAAGAAACGACAATATGAAACGTTTCAGGCCACAAAATGTCGTCGAATCCCCTTTCAATTTCGCCTTTTTGTTGTTGAGCTTTGTACTCTATCGGTGGCTCCCCCTGCGTTCGCAGTTGCACACCGGTTTAAACGCCAAGTGCCTGATTTGTAGCAAAAAATGCTAAAACGACGCAGCCGAGGACTGTACCATTCCTAAAAAAAGGTGGGCACGTATAAACAGGTTTGTTTTTATGAAAATATGACGAATTTCTATGTTGAATAGTTACTTAGCAACCATCCACGTGTACGCGGCGCAACGTACCGTGCATTAATATAAGTCACATTTAAAATATTTGTGTACTTTAAAAGTGAGATTGCTAACAGTTGTACGCGTCCCAACCAGTGCTTGGGGGTTTGTATTAAAGCCCTTTCAGTTTCCAGAAATTCCAGTGAAGTGTTATTACAAATCATAACGATTAATAAAAGTGAAAGTTACTTACGTTAGGTTTATGTTTGCCATTGTTTAACCTAACCTCTCGCTAACATGCATCTTGCATCGACTTTATATGCAAGCTGTAACTTATTCGACTAGAAATATTTAACTAAAAACGTATTATTTTAAGATTATTATACCTAGAGATCTTTTTAGGTAAACACGTAACATAAAAGTAATATACTTTTTTTTCCATTACAATCTTTTCTACAATTAACTTTTGCAGCATATTATTGACTCTTTCTTAACTGCATATCAAATCTTTAATTCTTTCTTAACTTTATATTTGTATATTCATGATCTAGTATGGAAATCATATTAATGACGATCTAAAAGGCTTAGCTAATAATTTATAATGTTATGAAAAATACGATAATCCAAAAATGAGACCTTTTTTTTGTCTTAATTTTGCCACAACTTTTTCTGTGTTTTAGCAAATGTAATGATTTTTGGTGACAAATATTATATTTACACATATTTTAAGAAAATGCTTTGAAATTTTTCAAAAACTCAACAATATACAGTGGGCAAATTTACTAAGCTCTGTTTTTTGCACATGCCTACTAAAGGGTTAATGGTGCAACATGGTGATCAACAGTAAAAATGACAAATTTTACCTCTTTGCAAAAGGAAAAACCACCAACAATCAAGAATGCATGATTATATGGTGTCATGGCTTTGCAATAAAAAAACATTGTTATAATGGAAGTCAATGGGGCAAAAATCTATTTTTCTATTTTTGGGGAGAAAAAATTAAATCTGATGCTGCACAAGAACTAAAAATGCATCAAAGCTAATGTTTTTACTAATCTTTGGCATGCCCAAGACTGTGAAAAAGGTGTGGGGGGAATCCAATCCACAATCACTTTATATATTGAAAATCAGTCATTTTGTGTTTCCCCCCTCAAATCAGTGACATCACTTATAAACTTGCCAATTAAAGAGTTAAAATCATGACATTTTTGTAAACATTTGGTAGTTTTGATCAGTACTGAGGTCGATTAAAAATATTCATCTGATACATTTTACACAAAAGGGTAGTGAATTGGAACAATGCACAGGGGTTAAATGATTGTTTCATTTAATTTGTTGAAAACCAAACAATTGCTTAGCTTTATTTAGAGCTTAAAGCATGACATACAATAATGCAGAATATCTTTAGTTAAAACTGTTTTACATCAACTACTAAACAATTTGCATTCTTTAACTCGTGACTCCTGGCTACGTATAATAAGCCTATTCTTATAGTGTATTGTAGTCTTCCTAATAGTACAAAAAGACAAGACGAACGGTGAAGCCAGAAAGTGATGACAAGATTGCAGTATCACAATACTTAAAGTATAATCTATCAAGAAATGTAAGTTTTTGTTAGTGGTCATCGTTAAAGCTGTAGGTATTTTGTTTCACAATGTAAACCACTTATATTGTGGCAAAGGTGTTTTCACGCTTGGTTCACAACAAAGTAGCTGATGAGTTCAGCTGTTTTGAGTCTGTTAGGTCATTTAAGCACGTAGTTCATCTAAGTTCATCTCAAAATATGCACAGACCTATTGCATTTTTATAAAAACAAAATATCTAGCGTTTTTATTATTAATGACAGAATCCAAACACATACAGCGCTTACGAAACATACATACATAAAATAAACATGTCAAGGCATCTACTTCAGTTTATAAACAAACCAACCATTCTCTCCCATATAGGTTTAGAATGTAATATAATAGATGACAGCAGAGGCGTCATGCCCATTCAAACTGAGGGGGCACCTGCCCCCTTGGTTTTTTTGAGCCAATGGATTTAGCATCCAACCTCAAAATCAAATAAGCGTCCATTAATCTGTTATTTGACCTTTAATCTGTTTAATATGCACAATATTATACATTCTGTGCTGCATCCTTGTCACTTTTCAGAGATTTTCGCCGTTTTGATAGTGATTTGATCATGTTACATTACTTTTATTCTGGCGGCAGCTGGCGCTGCAGTCAGAGCGCAGTCGCAGACGTCATCAGCGTCTGGGCGTGCTCACGAGCTCTCTGCTGTTGCTGGCTTGCTGCTGCATTTGGCTATCTGAGGAATTAAAATGTATTAGAAACGCTCACAACATTTCCAAACCCCAGTACGGTAATGTGCAGTTAACCTCCTCTGTGTAGAAAATGTATGGTTTTAAATGTGACCGTCTCAACGTTATATTAGTAGAGATTCATCTTCTTGGCACAACGCCAAAGTACTGCGGTCAGGCCACCCTCCACTTTGAAAAAGACAGTCAAACTAGCCCTCACGTTTTTTTTCTGTGTGCACATATATTAGGCATTACGGTAAATGCATGAGAGGAATAATTTCAAAATAAAAGTTTCTCACTTAATCTGTTGATATTTCTGTTGCATTCTGTGTGTATTTTAAATCGTTGCTTGGGTATTATGGGTGGTTTCTAGGCTGTTTCTGTTGCGTTCTGTGTGGTTGCTAGGGTTCTGTAAGTGGTTGCTAGGCTGTTTCTGTTGCATTCTATTTGGTTGCTAGGCTTTTTCTGTTGCATTCTGTGTGTATTTAAATCGTTGCTTGGGTATTATGGGTGGTTTCTAGGCTGTTTCTGTTGCGTTCTGTGTGGTTGCTAGGGTTCTGTAAGTGGTTGCTAGGCTGTTTCTGTTGCATTCTATTTGGTTGCTAGGCTTTTTCTGTTGCATTCTGTGTGTGTTTTAAGTCATTGCTAGGGTATTATGGGTGGTTGCTAGGCGGTTTCTCTTGCATTTTTTGTGGTTGCTAGGCTGTTGCTAGGGTTCTTTAAATTGTTGCTAGGGTATTATGGGTGGTTGCTAGGCTGTTTCTGTTGCATTCTGTGTCTGTTTTAAGTTGTTGCTAGGGTATTATGGGTGGTTGTTAGGCGGTTTCTCTTGCATTTTGTGTTGTTGCTAGGCTGTTGCTAGGGTTCTTTAAGTGGTTGCTAGGCTGTTTCTGTTGCATTCTGTGTGTGTTTTAAGTGGTTGCTAGGGTATTATGGGTGGTTGCTAGGCTGTTTCTGTTGCATTCTGTGTGGTTGCTAGGGTTCTGTAAGTGGTTGCTAGGCTGTTTCTGTTGCATTCTATTTGGTTGCTAGGCTTTTTCTGTTGCATTCTGTGTGTGTTTTAAGTCATTGTTAGGGTATTATGGGTGGTTGCTAGGCGGTTTCTCTTGCATTCTGTGTGGTTGCTAGGCTGTTGCTAGGGTTCTTTAAATTGTTGCTAGGGTATTATGGGTGGTTGCTAGGCTGTTTATGTTGCATTCTGTGTCTATTTTAAGTTGTTGCTAGGGTATTCTGGGTGTTTGCTAGGTGGTTTCTCTTGCATTCTGTGTGGTTGCTAGGCTGTTGCTAAGGTTCTTTAAGTGGTTGCTAGGCTGTTTCTGTTGCATTCTGTGTGTGTTTTAAGTGGTTGCTAGGGTATTATGGGTGGTTGCTAGGCGGTTTCTCTTGCATTCTGTGTGGTTGCTTGGCTGTTGCTATAGTTCTTTAAGTTGTTGCTAGGGTATTATGGGTGGTTGCTAGGCTGTTTATGTTGCATTCTGTATCTGTTTTAAGTTGTTGCTAGGGTATTCTGGGTGGTTGCTAGGCGGTTTCTCTTGCATTCTGTGTGGTTGCTTGGCTGTTCCTAGAGTTCTTTAAGTCATTGCTAGGGTATTATGGGTGGTTGCTAGGCTGTTTCTGTTGCATTCTGTGTCTAAGTCTTTGCTATGGTATTGTGGGTGGTTGCTAGGCTGTTTCTGTTTTATTCTGTGTCTGTTTTAAGTCGTTGCTAGTGTATTATGGGTGGTTGCTAGTAGGGGTGGGCAAAAAAATCGATTCTTAGATGAATCGCAATTCGGACGTGGGCCGATTCTGAATCGATTCACAAATGTCAAGAATCGATTCTTAAATGTTAGTTTACAAAATAACGTCACGTTATCAGAACCAAAAGGCAGAACTCAACTGGGGGAGCGGTGATGCACACGGACAACTTAAGAGAGCGCGCCCTGAAAGAGCGCATAGCGGAGCTTACAAGAACAGAAGAGAAAGAACACTTTAAATGCTTGTAGGACTATACTGCATATATCTTTACATTGAATTTAGGGCTGTCACCATTACTCTATTCTTTTTGAGGAGTTTTAAAAAAAATCCTTCAGTACATGTAGAGTACTCCTTAAAATAGCGGAGATGCGGTTTAGTGAAACAAACAGTATCAGAATACAAATCAGCGCTACGCTGCCTCTCTCTCCCTCTCGTTTGCTCGCTCACACACACCGTGCGTGTGAATCAGCAACTGCGTGAGGCAAAAATGCGCATCCATGTGAATTTTGGAAGTTAAAGACGACTGAGCTGCAGTGGCCTGGCAAAACACATTTCGAAGAAAGGCGCAGCAACTCAAAAAGACCTGCATGTTTCACAATTACTCCTAAAGACCATAATGACAATTTTGCGCGTGGAGCAGCAGTTGTGCGATCTACCGGCATTGCCTTTGCGATCGACGTATTGGACACCCCTGCCCTAAACCATCCGCTGACTGTTTAGATATAACATGAATATACTTCTGTAAAAATATGCACATAGTTTGTTATTCAGTCGCTGGGTGCGCTGCATTATACAAATACAGTAATACTGCCAATCACTGTGTATAATGATGATGATTAGACGCTTAACGTTCGTGGAAGTTAATGCCGGTTAACATATAGAATTAATATGTCACGTTAAATTAATATTTTTACTGGTTTTAATGTCTTACAACAGAAACAGGACATGTATGTATATAAGAATGACATTATTTATCCCTAGTTGCATTAAAGTACAGTATATGACAGTACAGAGACTAGCAAAAGCGCAAACATTAACCTGGCTTTGAAAGCAATGCGACGTAATGACGTCACAGATATGCAAATTAGTACGTCAAGAATCGATTCTGAATCGAATCGGGACCCTAAGAATCGATTCTGAATCGATTCATGAGGGTCCAAGCGATTCCCACCCCTAGTTGCTAGGCTGTTTCTATTGCATTATGTGTCTGTCTAAGTCGTTGCTAGAGTATTATGCGTGGTTGCTAAGCTGTTTATGTTGCATTCTGTGCGATTGCTATGCTGTTTCTATTGCATTCTGTTTCTGTTTTAAGTCGTTGCTAGGGTTTTATGTGTGGTTGCCAAGCGGTTGCTCTGGCATTCTGTGAGGCTACTTGGCAGTTGCTAGGGTATTATGGGTGGTTGCTAGGCTCTTGTTGTGGCATTCTTGTTGGATGCTATGCTATTGCTCTTGTTTTCTGGGTGATTGCTAGACTGTTGCTAGGGTATAATTAGTGGTTGCTATACTGTTGATAGGGTGTTATTGGTTATTGCTAGGCTGTTGTTGAGATATTATGGTGGATTACTGTGAGGTTGCTAGCATATTAAGGGTGGTTGCTGGGCTGTTGTTGTGACATTCTATTTGATTGCTAGGCTGTTGCTAGCCTACGGTATTTAAATTGGTTGATAGGGTATTGTTATGGTTTTCTTGGTGATTGTGAGGTGAGGCTGTGGCTTTCCTAATGATTGATAAACTTTTGCTAGGGTATTTTAGGTGGTTTATAAAATTGCTAGGCTGTAGAGGGTGGTTGACACTGAACTGCTATGCATTTAATAGAGAGTCAGTAAAAGAAAACAACCTGTTTCCACAGAATCATTCCACTTCTATATACTAGTACACCATCTCAGGTTGTCACTCCTGCAATATCACCACAGTCTGATATGCTGTTTTTAAAATAGAGAGCTCTAAGAAGTCCTATAAACTTGCTGTATTTTCTATACATTTGGTTAGATGTTAAAGGGAAACTACCTGTTTCCACAGAATCATTTCACTTCTGAATGATAGTACACCATCTCAGGTTGTCACTCCTGCAGTATCACCACAGTCTGATATGCTGTTTTTAAAATAGAGAGCTCTAAGAAGTCCTATACACCTGCAGTATTTTCTATACATTCGGTTACATGTTGAAAGGAAACTACCTGTTTCCACAGAATCATTCCATTTCTAAGTGACAATACACCATCTCAGGTTGTCACCACTGCAGTATCATCACAGTCTGATATGCTGTTGTTAAAATATATAGCCCTGAGGTATCATACACACTGTATTTTCTATAAATTCAGTTAGATGTTAAAGGTAAACTACCTGTTTCCACAGAAACATTCCACTTCTAAATGATAGTACACCATCTCAAGTTGTCACTCCTGCAGTATCATCACAGTCTGATATGTTATTGTTTAAATATAGAGCCCTAAGATACCATACACACTCTGTATTTTCTATACATTCAGATAGATGTTAAAGGGAAACTACCAGTTTCCACAGAATCATTCTACTTCTGAATGATAGTACACCATCTTAGGCTGTCACTCCTGCAGTATCATCACAGTCTGATATGCTGTTTTTAAAATATAATGCTCTACGATGTCCAGTAAACTCTGTATTTTCTATACATTTGGTTAGATTTTAAAGGGAATCTATCTGTTTCCACAGAATCATTCCACTTTTAAATGATAGTAAACAATCTCAGGATGTCACCACTGCAGTAACATCACAGTCTGATATACTGTTTTTAAAATAGAGAGCTCTAAGAAGTCTTATACACTTGCAGTATTTTCTATAAATTCAGTTAGATGTTAAAGAGAAACTACCTGTTTCCACAGAATCATTCCACTTCTGAATGACAGTACACCATCTCAGGTTGTCACTCCTGCAGTATCACCACAGTCTGATATGCTGTTTTTAAAATAGAGAGCTCTAAGAAGTCCTATAAACTTGCTGTATTTTCTATACATTTGGTTAGATGTTAAAGGGAAACTACCTGTTTCCACAGAATCATTTCACTTCTGAATGATAGTACACCATCTCAGGTTGTCACTCCTGCAGTATCATCACAGTCTGATATGTTATTGTTTAAATATAGAGCCCTAAGATACCATACACACTCTGTATTTTCTATACATTCAGATAGATGTTAAAAGAGAACTACCTGTTTCCACAGAATTATTTCACTTCTGAATGATAGTACACCATCTCAGGTTGTCACCACTGCAGTATCATCACAGTCTGATATGCTGTTTTTAAAATAGAGAGCTCTAAGTAGTCCTATACACTTGCAGTATTTTCTATACATTCGGTTACATGTTAAAGGGAAACTACCTGTTTCCACAGAATCATTCCATTTCTGAATGATAGTACAACATCTCAGGTTGTCAATCCTGCAGTATCATCACAGTCTGATATGCTGTTTTTAAAATATAGAGCCTTGAGCTATCATATACACTCTGTATTTTCTATACATTTGGTTACATGTTAAAGGGAAACTACCTGTTTCCACAGAATCATTCCACTTCTGAATGATAGTAAACCATCTCAGGTTGTCACTCCTGAAGTATCACCACAGTCTGATATGCTGTTTTTAAAATAGAGAGCTCTAAGAAGTCCTATAAACTTGCTGTATTTTCTATACATTTGGTTAGATGTTAAAGGGAAACTACCTGTTTCCACAGAATCATTTCACTTCTGAATGATAGTACACCATCTCAGGTTGTCACTCCTGCAGTATCATCACAGTCTGATATGTTATTGTTTAAATATAGAGCCCTAAGATACCATACACACTCTGTATTTTCTATACATTCAGATAGATGTTAAAAGAGAACTACCTGTTTCCACAGAATTATTTCACTTCTGAATGATAGTACACCATCTCAGGTTGTCACCACTGCAGTATCATCACAGTCTGATATGCTGTTTTTAAAATAGAGAGCTCTAAGTAGTCCTATACACTTGCAGTATTTTCTATACATTCGGTTACATGTTAAAGGGAAACTACCTGTTTCCACAGAATCATTCCATTTCTGAATGATAGTACAACATCTCAGGTTGTCAATCCTGCAGTATCATCACAGTCTGATATGCTGTTTTTAAAATATAGAGCCTTGAGCTATCATATACACTCTGTATTTTCTATACATTTGGTTACATGTTAAAGGGAAACTACCTGTTTCCACAGAATCATTCCACTTCTGAATGATAGTAAACCATCTCAGGTTGTCACTCCTGAAGTATCACCACAGTCTGATATGCTGTTTTTAAAATAGAGAGCTCTAAGAAGTCCTATAAACTTGCTGTATTTTCTATACATTTGGTTAGATGTTAAAGGGAAACTACCTGTTTCCACAGAATCATTTCACTTCTGAATGATAGTACACCATCTCAGGTTGTCACTCCTGCAGTATCATCACAGTCTGATATGTTATTGTTAAAATATAGAGCCCTAAGATACCATACACATTCTGTATTTTCTATACATTCAGATAGATGTTAAAAGAAAACTACCTGTTTCCACAGAATTATTTCACTTCTGAATGATAATACACCATCTCAGGTTGTCACCACTGCAGTATCATCACAGTCTGATATGCTGTTTTTAAAATAGAGAGCTCTAAGTAGTCCTATACACTTGCAGTATTTTCTATACATTCGGTTACATGTTAAAGGGAAACTACCTGTTTCCACAGAATCATTCCATTTCTGAATGATAGTACAACATCTCAGGTTGTCAATCCTGCAGTATCATCACAGTCTGATATGCTGTTTTTAAAATATAGAGCCTTGAGCTATCATATACACTCTGTATTTTCTATACATTTGGTTACATGTTAAAGGGAAACTACCTGTTTCCACAGAATCATTCCACTTCTGAATGATAGTAAACCATCTCAGGTTGTCACTCCTGAAGTATCACCACAGTCTGATATGCTGTTTTTAAAATAGAGAGCTCTAAGAAGTCCTATAAACTTGCTGTATTTTCTATACATTTGGTTAGATGTTAAAGGAAAACTACCTGTTTCCACAGAATTATTTCACTTCTGAATGATAATACACCATCTCAGGTTGTCACCACTGCAGTATCATCACAGTCTGATATGCTGTTTTTAAAATAGAGAGCTCTAAGGAGTCCTATACACTTGCAGTATTTTCTATACATTCGGTTACATGTTAAAGGGAAACTACCTGTTTCCACAGAATCATTCCATTTCTGAATGATAGTACAACATCTCAGGTTGTCAATCCTGCAGTATCATCACAGTCTGATATGCTGTTTTTAAAATATAGAGCCTTGAGCTATCATATACACTCTGTATTTTCTATACATTTGGTTACATGTTAAAGGGAAACTACCTGTTTCCACAGAATCATTCCACTTCTGAATGATAGTAAACCATCTCAGGTTGTCACTCCTGAAGTATCACCACAGTCTGATATGCTGTTTTTAAAATAGAGAGCTCTAAGAAGTCCTATAAACTTGCTGTATTTTCTATACATTTGGTTAGATGTTAAAGGGAAACTACCTGTTTCCACAGAATCATTTCACTTCTGAATGATAGTACACCATCTCAGGTTGTCACTCCTGCAGTATCATCACAGTCTGATATGTTATTGTTTAAATATAGAGCCCTAAGATACCATACACACTCTGTATTTTCTATACATTCAGATAGATGTTAAAAGAGAACTACCTGTTTCCACAGAATTATTTCACTTCTGAATGATAGTACACCATCTCAGGTTGTCACCACTGCAGTATCATCACAGTCTGATATGCTGTTTTTAAAATAGAGAGCTCTAAGTAGTCCTATACACTTGCAGTATTTTCTATACATTCGGTTACATGTTAAAGGGAAACTACCTGTTTCCACAGAATCATTCCATTTCTGAATGATAGTACAACATCTCAGGTTGTCAATCCTGCAGTATCATCACAGTCTGATATGCTGTTTTTAAAATATAGAGCCTTGAGCTATCATATACACTCTGTATTTTCTATACATTTGGTTACATGTTAAAGGGAAACTACCTGTTTCCACAGAATCATTCCACTTCTGAATGATAGTAAACCATCTCAGGTTGTCACTCCTGAAGTATCACCACAGTCTGATATGCTGTTTTTAAAATAGAGAGCTCTAAGAAGTCCTATAAACTTGCTGTATTTTCTATACATTTGGTTAGATGTTAAAGGGAAACTACCTGTTTCCACAGAATCATTTCACTTCTGAATGATAGTACACCATCTCAGGTTGTCACTCCTGCAGTATCATCACAGTCTGATATGTTATTGTTAAAATATAGAGCCCTAAGATACCATACACATTCTGTATTTTCTATACATTCAGATAGATGTTAAAAGAAAACTACCTGTTTCCACAGAATTATTTCACTTCTGAATGATAATACACCATCTCAGGTTGTCACCACTGCAGTATCATCACAGTCTGATATGCTGTTTTTAAAATAGAGAGCTCTAAGTAGTCCTATACACTTGCAGTATTTTCTATACATTCGGTTACATGTTAAAGGGAAACTACCTGTTTCCACAGAATCATTCCATTTCTGAATGATAGTACAACATCTCAGGTTGTCAATCCTGCAGTATCATCACAGTCTGATATGCTGTTTTTAAAATATAGAGCCTTGAGCTATCATATACACTCTGTATTTTCTATACATTTGGTTACATGTTAAAGGGAAACTACCTGTTTCCACAGAATCATTCCACTTCTGAATGATAGTAAACCATCTCAGGTTGTCACTCCTGAAGTATCACCACAGTCTGATATGCTGTTTTTAAAATAGAGAGCTCTAAGAAGTCCTATAAACTTGCTGTATTTTCTATACATTTGGTTAGATGTTAAAGGAAAACTACCTGTTTCCACAGAATTATTTCACTTCTGAATGATAATACACCATCTCAGGTTGTCACCACTGCAGTATCATCACAGTCTGATATGCTGTTTTTAAAATAGAGAGCTCTAAGGAGTCCTATACACTTGTGGTATTTTCCATACATTTGGTCAATTGTTAAAGGGAAACTACCTGTTTCCACAGAATCATTCCACTTCTAAATGATAGTACACCATCTCAGGTTGTCACCCCTGTAGTATTATCACAGTCTGATATGCGGTTTTTAAATTAGGGGGCTCTAAGATCACATATACATTCTGTATTTTTATAGATTCAGTTAGATATTAAAGGGAAACTACCTGTTTCCACAGAATCATTCCACTTCTGAATGATAATACACCATCTCAGGTTGTCACTCCTGCAGTATCATTACAGTCTGATATGCTGTTTTCAAAACAGAGAGCTATAAGATATCATATACACTCTGTATTTTCTATATATTCGGTTAGATGTTAAAGGGAAACTACCTGTTTCCACAAAATCATTCAACTTCTGAATGATAGTACACCATCACAGGTTGTCACCCCTGCAGTATCATCACAGTCTGATATGCTTTTTTTAAAATAGAGAGCTCTAAGTAGTCCTATACACTTGCAGTATTTTCTATACATTCGGCTATATGTTAAAGGGAAACTACCTGTTTCCACAGAATCATTCCACTTCTGAATGATAGTACACCATCTCAGGTTGTCAATCCTGCAGTATCATCACAGTCTGATATGCTGTTTTTAAAATATAGAGCTATAAGATATCATATACACTCTGTATTTTCTATATATTCGGTTAGATGTTAAAGGGAAACTACCTGTTTCCACAAAATCATTCAACTTCTGAATGATAGTACACCATCACAGGTTGTCACCCCTGAAGTATCACCACAGTCTGATATGCTGTTTTTAAAATAGAGAGCTCTAAGAAGTCCTATAAACTTGCTGTATTTTCTATACATTTGGTTAGATGTTAAAGGGAAACTACCTGTTTCCACAGAATCATTTCACTTCTGAATGATAGTACACCATCTCAGGTTGTCACTCCTGCAGTATCATCACAGTCTGATATGTTATTGTTAAAATATAGAGCCCTAAGATACCATACACATTCTGTATTTTCTATACATTCAGATAGATGTTAAAAGAAAACTACCTGTTTCCACAGAATTATTTCACTTCTGAATGATAATACACCATCTCAGGTTGTCACCACTGCAGTATCATCACAGTCTGATATGCTGTTTTTAAAATAGAGAGCTCTAAGAAGTCCTATAAACTTGCTGTATTTTCTATACATTTGGTTAGATGTTAAAGGGAAACTACCTGTTTCCACAGAATCATTTCACTTCTGAATGATAGTACACCATCTCAGGTTGTCACTCCTGCAGTATCATCACAGTCTGATATGTTATTGTTAAAATATAGAGCCCTAAGATACCATACACATTCTGTATTTTCTATACATTCAGATAGATGTTAAAAGAAAACTACCTGTTTCCACAGAATTATTCCACTTCTGAATGATAATACACCATCTCAGGTTGTCACTCCTGCAGTATCATTACAGTCTGATATGCTGTTTTCAAAACAGAGAGCTATAAGATATCATATACACTCTGTTTTTTCTATATATTCAGTTAGATGTTAAAGGGAAACTACCTGTTTCCACAAAATCATTCAACTTCTGAATGATAGTACACCATCACAGGTTGTCACCCCTGCAGTATCATCACAGTCTGATATGCTTTTTTTAAAATAGAGAGCTCTAAGGAGTCTAACACATGTAGTATTTTCTATAAATTCAGTTAAATATTAAAGGGAAACTACCTGTGTCCACAGAATCATTCCACTTCTGAATGATAGTACACCATCTCAGGTTGTCACCCCTGTAGTATTATCACAGTCTGATAAGCTGTTTTTAAATTAGGGGGCTCTAAGATGTCCAGTAAACTCTGTATTTTCTATTAATTCAGTTGGATGTTGAAGGAAAACTAACTGTTTCCACAGCATCCTTCAACTTCTGAATGATAGTACACCATCGCAGGTTGTCACCCCTGCAGTATCATCACAGTCTGATATGCTGTTTTTAAAATAGAGAGCTCTAAGGAGTCTAACACATGCAGTATTTTCTAAAAATTCAGTTACATATTAAAGGGAAACTACCTGTTTCCACAGAATCATTCCACTTTTGAATTATAGTACACCACCTCAGGTTGTCACCCCTGTAGTATTATCACAGTCTGATAAGCTGTTTTTAAATTAGGGCGCTCTAAGATGTCCAGTAAACTCTGTATTTTCTATTAATTAAGTTGGATGTTGAAGGAAAACTACCTGTTTCCACAGCATCATTCCACTTCTGAATGATAGTACACCATCTCAGGTTGTCACTCCTGCAGTATCATTACAGTCTGATATGCTGTTTTTAAAACAGAGAGCTCTAAGATGTCATATACACTCTGTTTTTTCTATATATTCAGTTAGATGTTAAAGGGAAACTACCTGTTTCCACAAAATCATTCCACTTCTGAATGATAGTACAACATTTCAGGTTGTCAACCCTGTAGTATTATCACAGTCTGATATGCGTTTTTTAAATTAGGGGCCTCTATGATCACATATACACTCTGTATTTTCTATACATTCAGTTAGATGTTAAAGGGAAACTACCTGTTTCTACAAAATCATTCCACTTCTGAATAACAGTACAACACCTCAGGTTGTCACCCCTGCATTATCACCACAGTCTGATATGCTGTTTTTAAAATGGAGAGCTCTAAGGTGTCCAATAAACCCTGTATTTTCTATACATTCAATTAGATGCTAAAGGGAAACTACATGTTTCCACAGAATCATTCCACTTCTGAATGATAGGACACCATCTGAGGTTGTCACTCCTGAAGTATCATAACAGTCTGATATGTTGTTTTTAAATTAGGGGCCTCTAAGATTTCATATACACTCTGCATTTTCTATTCATTCGGTTAGATGTTAAAAGGAAACTACCTGTTTCCACAGAATCATTCCACTTCTGAATTAGTAAGCAAATAGACAGTGTTTTGTAAATTTTTTCCACTTTGGTATCTGTGATGATACTGCAGGAGTGACAACATGAGATGTTCACTTCTGAATAATAGTAGGAATGATTCTGTGGAAACAGGTAGTTTCCCTCTAACATCTAACGGAATGTATAGATAATACAAAGTATATATGACATCTTAGAGCCCCCTAATTTAAAAAACACATATAAGTCTGTATTAATAGTACAACATCTCAGGTGTCACCCATGTAGTATCATGCAGAAATAGAATGATTCTGTGGAAACAGGTAGTTTTCTTTTAACATCTAACCTAATGTATAGAAAAGACAGAGTGTATATGACATCTTAGAGCTCTCTATTTAAAAAAAAGCATATCAGACTGTGATGATACTGCAGGAGTGACAACCTGAGATGGTGTATTATCATTCAAAAGTGAAATGATTCTGTGGAAACAGGTAGTTTTCTTTTAACATCTGACGAAATGTATAGAAAATACAGTTTGTATATGACATCTTAGAGCCCCCTAATTTAAAAACAGCATATCAGACTGTGATGACACTGCAGGAGTGACAACCTGAGATGGGGTACTATCATTCAGAGTTGGAATTATTCTGTGGAAACAGGTAGTTTCCCTTTAACATCTAACTGAATGTATAGATAATACAGTGTGTATATGATACCTCAGGGCTTTATATTTTAACAACAGCATATCAGACTGTGATGATACTGCAGTGGTGACAACCTGAGATGGTGTACTATCATTCAGAATTGAAATAATTCTGTGGAAACAGGTAGTTTTCTTTTAACATCTATCTGAATGTATAGACAATACAGAGTGTGTATGGTATCTTAGGGCTCTATTTTTAAACAATAACATATCAGACTGTGATGATACTGCAGGAGTGACAACCTGAGATGGTGTACTATCATTCAGAAGTGAAATGATTCTGTGGAAACAGGTAGTTTTCTTTTAACATCTAACCGAAGGTATAGACAATACCACAAGTGTATAGGACGGCTTAGAGCTCTCTATTTTAAAAACAGCATATCAGACTGTGATGATACTGCAGTGGTGACAACCTGAGATGGTGTACTGTCATTTAGAAGTGGAATGATTCCATGGAAACAGGTAGTTTCCCTTAAACATGTAACTGAATATATAGAAAATACAGTGTGTATATGATAGCTCAGGGCTCTATATTTTAAAAATAACATATCAGACTATGATGATACAGCAGGAGGGACAACCTGAGATGGTGTACTCTTATTTAGAAGTGGAATGATTTTGTGGAAACAGGTAGTTTCCCTTTAACATGTAACTGAATGTATAGAAAATACAGTGTATATAGGACTTCTTAGAGCTTTCTATTTTAAAAACAGCATATCAGACTGTGATGATACTGCAGTGGTGACAACCTGAGATGGTGTACTATCATTCAGAAGTGGAATGATTCTGTGGAAACAGGTAGTTTCCCTTTAACATCTAACCGAATGTATAGAAAATTCCACAAGTGTATGGGACTTCTTAGAGCTTTCTATTTTAAAAACAGTATATCAGACTGTGATGATACTGCAGGAGGGACAACCTGAGATGGTGTACTATCATTTAGAAGTGGAATGATTCTGTGGAAACAGGTAGTTTCCCTTTAAACATCTATCTGAATGTATAGAAAACACAGTGTGTATATGATAGCTCAGGGCTCTATATTTTAAAAACAACATATCAGACTATGATGATACTGCAGGAGTGACAACCTGAGATGGTGTACTATCATCTAGAAGTGGAATGATTTTGTGGAAACGGGTAGTTTCCCTTTAACATGTAACTGAATGTATAGAAAATACAGTGTGCATATGATACCTCAGGGCTTTATATTTTAAAAACAGTATATCAGACTGTGATGATACTACAGGTGTGACAACCTGAGATGGTGTACTATCATTCAGAAGTGGAATGATTTTGTGGAAACAGGTAGTTTCCCTTTAACATATAGCCGAATGTATAGAAAATACTGCAAGTGTATAGGACTTCTTAGAGCTTTCTATTTTAAAAACAGCATATCAGACTGTGATGATACTGCAGGAGTGACAAAATGAGATGGTGTACTATCATTTAGAAGTGGAATGATTCTGTGGAAACGGGTAGTTTCCCTTTAACATGTAACTGAATGTATAGAAAATACAGTGTGTATGATACCGCAGGGCTATATATTTTAACAACAGCATATCAGACTTTGATGATACTGCAGTGGTGACAACCTGAGATGGTGTACTGTCACTTAGAAATTGAATGATTCTGTGGAAACAGGTAGTTTCCCTTAAACATGTAACCGAATGTATAGAAAATACTGCAAGTGTATAGGACTGCATAGAGCTCTCTATTTTAAAAACAGCATATCATACTGTGACGATACTGCAGTGGTGACAACCTGAGATGGTTTACTATCATTTAGAAGTGGAATGATTCTGTGGAAACAGGTAGTTTCCCTTAAACATGTAACCGAATGTATAGAAAATACTGCAAGTGTATAGGACTTCTTAGAGCTCTCTATTTTAAAAACAGCATATCAGACTATGATGATACTGCAGGAGTGACAACCTGAGATGGTGTACTATCATTCAGAAGTGGAATGATTTTGTGGAAACAGGTAGTTTCCCTTTAACATATAGCCGAATGTATAGAAAATACTGCAAGTGTATAGGACTGCATAGAGCTCTCTATTTTAAAAACAGCATATCAGACTGTGACGATACTGCAGTGGTGACAACCTGAGATGGTTTACTATCATTCAGAAGTGGAATGACTTTGTGGAAACAGGTAATTTCCCTTTAACATCTTAACGAATGTATAGAAAATACTGCAAGTGTATAGGACTTCTTAGAGCTCTCTATTTTAAAAACAGCATATCAGACTATGATGATACTGCAGGAGTGACAACCTGAGATGGTGTACTATCATTCAGAAGTGGAATGATTCTGTGGAAACAGGTAGTTTCCCTTTAACATATAGCCGAATGTATAGAAAATACTGCAAGTGTATAGGACTACTTAGAGCTCTCTATTTTTAAAACAGCATATCAGACTGTGATGATACTGCAGTGGTGAAAACCTGAGATGGTGTATTATCATTTAGAAGTGGAATGATTCTGTGGAAACAGGTAGTTTCCCTTTAACATCTAATCTAATATATAAAAATACAGAGTGTATATGATACCTCAGGGCTCTATATTTTAACAACAGCATATCAGACTGTGATGATACTGCAGTGGTGACAACCTGAGATTGTTTACTATCATTTAGAAGTGGAATGATTCTGTGGCAACAGGTAGTTTCCCTTTAACATCTAACCGAATGTATAGAAAATACCACAAGTGTATATGACTTCTTAAAGCTTTCTATTTTAAAAACAGCATATCAGACTGTGATGATACGGCAGGAGTGACAACCTGAGATGGTGTACTATCATTTAGAAGTGGAATTATTCTGTGGAAACAGGTAGATTTCCTTTAACATCTAACCAAATGTACAGAACATACAGAGTTTACTTGACATCTTAGAGCATTATATTTTAATAACAGCATATCAGACTGTGATGATACTGCAGTGGTGAAAACCTGAGATGGTGTATTATCATTTAGAAGTGGAATGATTCTGTGGAAACAGGTAGTTTCCCTTTAACATCTAATCTAATATATAAAAATACAGAGTGTATATGATACCTCAGGGCTCTCTATTTTAAAAACAGCATATCAGACTGTGATGATACTACAGGTGTGACATCCTGAGATGGTGTACTATCATTCAGAAGTGGAATGATTTTGTGGAAAGAGGTAGTTTCCCTTTAACATCTAACTAAATATATAGAAAATATTGACTATAGCAATGCTCTATCAATCCCCTGAACAACCCAAGCAACTAGTAACACTAGCAACCACCCATAATACTGTAGCAACTACCTACCATTCACTCACAGACACTGTATTAAATGCATATTGTTCTGTGTCAACCACCCTGAACAGCCTAGCAATTTTATGAACCACCTAAAATACCCTTGCAAAGAACACCCTAGCAACAGTATAGCAGCCACCCATTATACCCTAGCAACGGTCTAGCAATTACCCAGAAAACAAAAGCAATATCAGCTACCAACCAGAATCATACAACAGGCTAGCAACCCCCCATAATACCCTATTAACTGCCAAGTTACCCCACAGAATGCCAGTGCAACAGTCTAGCAACCACCCATAATACCGTAGCAATTGCCTAGCAACCACACAAAAAGCCAGAGCAACATCCTAGCGACCCTCATATTTCCATAGCAACCACACAGAATACCAGAGCCACAGCCTAGCAATCACCCATAATACCCTAGCAACAGTCTAGCAATCACATGGAAAACCATAGCTATACTCTAGGAACAGCCTAGCAACCACATATAATGCAACAGAAACACCTTAGCAACCACCAATAATACCATTGCAATGACTTAAAACAGACACAGAATGCAACAGAAACAGCCTAGCAAACACCCATAACACCCTAGCAACTACTTAAATCAGACACAGAATGCAACAGTAACAGCCTAGCAAACACCCATAGTACCCTAGCAACAGTCTAGCAATCACATAGAAAACCATAGCTCTACCCTAGCAACTACTTAAAACCCTAACAACAGCATAGCATCCAACCAGAATGCAACAGAAACCGCCTAGCAACCACACATAATACCCTAGTAACGACTTAAAACACACAGTGAAAGCAACAGAAACAACCTAGCAACCACACATAAGACCCTAGCAACAACTTAAAACATACACAGAATGCAACAGAAACCGCCTAGCAACCACCCATAATACCCTAGCAACGACTTAAAACACACACAGAATGCAACAAAAACAGCCTAGCAACCACAAAGAATGCAACAGAAACAACCTAGCAACCACTTAAAGAACCCAAGTAACCACACAGAATGCAACAGAAACAGCCTAGAAACCACCCATAATACCATAGCAACCACTTAAAACACACACAGAATGCAACAGAAACAGCCTAGCAACCACTTAAAGCACCCTAGCAACCACACAGATTGCAACAGAAATCGCCTAGCAACCACCCATGATACCCTAGCAACCACTTAAATCACAGAGAATGCAAGAGAAACTGCCTAGCAACCACCCATAATACCCTAGCAACGACTTAAAACACACAGAGAATGCAAGAGAAACAGCATAGAAACCACCAATAATACCCTAGCAACGACTTACAGTGTGCAACAGAAACAGCCTAGCAACAACTTAAAGAACCCTAGCAACCACACAGAATGCAAGAGAAACAGCCTAGCAACAATCCATAATACCCTAGCAATTACTTAAAAGAGACACAGAATGCAACAGAAACAGCCTAGCAACCACACAGAATGCAACAGAAACAGCCTAGCAACCACTTAAAGAACCCTAGCAACCACACAGAATGAAAGAGAAAAAGCCTAGCAACCACCCATAATACCCTAGCAACGTCTTAAAACACACACAGAATGCAACAGAAACACCCTAGCAACCACCCAGTATACCCTAGTTACAACTTAAAGAACCCTAGCAACAGTCTGTCAGGACCCCGGTGTGATCGGTCGCTCCTTTTGTTTGTTTACCTTTTGTGTCTCATGTGTGCGCACTCGGTCTCCTCCCTTCTTGTTATCCCTGATTGTTTTCCAGCTGATGTGTGTTTGTGTTTCTCTATTTTAGGTCCGGGGTTGCTGTGTCCTGTGCGCGTTCGTTGAGTTTCTTCCGGGTGATCGCTGTCATGCTATGCTAGACTCTTGTTGGTCTGTTGATCGTGTTTTTGTTCTCTTTGTGAATTTTTTGCCTCCAGGACTCGGCAGAGATTGGTGTCGCTCGGTACTCGCTCTCACCTCCGGTTGGATTACTGTTTTTGTATCTAGTGGACTTTCGGTGGCCGTATTCACCTTTAATCAACCTAGCCTCATTCAAGCTGGGAGAGTTTCTTCATTTACCCGGTACTGTACACATCTGTGAACTTTTTGTGTCTCGTTTCTCTGCTCATCGGTGTGTCTCGTTTTCAGGCTAGATCCGATTGAGCGTGGTGGAGTTCTCACCGTCCGTACTACCATTTTTACCGGTTTCTGAGAACTGAGGATTATTTTTCCCTGCCGCTTTGAGGATTGTGTATACCAGCTGATTCCTTATGAGACTGTGGGCTTACTACTATTCAGAGAACTTTCATGGATTGTGTGGTTGGCTGCTGACTTGCTGAAGACCCTTGTGGATTACCCCTTTTCCTCTCCTCTCTCTGTTTATTCGAATAAACATTTTACTTGCATAAGATTCCCTGTCTCATCCTTTACAGAACGAACGCGCCATAATGGAATCTGCAAGTCAGGCGAGTGGAGAGTCGGTCCAAGCGGCTTTAGCCCAGCAGGGGGCGCTATTGGAGCAACATTCATCTATGCTTTCCTCAGCTTCTCATGATTTCCAAATGCTGTCGGGTCGTCTAGCGGAAATCCATAACAGAATGGAGCAGGTGGCGCAAGCCATTGGAGATAGAGGAGCGTCCACATCCTCTACTGAGAGTTTGAGCGGTACCGAACGCGAACCCCATGCGAATAATCCGCCCACCTACGATGGGGATGTCAAGTCATGCAGAGCATTTCTCTCTCAGTGCTCCCTAGTCTTCGCGCTCCAGCCCCGGAGGTATGCCTCGGAGGCTTTAAAGGTGGCATATGTCCTTACTCTCCTCACGGGCAGAGCGCGAGACTGGGGAATGGCAGTCTGGGATGCCAAACACCCTTGCTGCGTCACGTTTAAATCTTTTCGCACGGAGATGATCAAATTATTTGACCGTAGTGTACAAGGCGATTTAGCAGCAGCCGAGTTGACCCGCCTCACTCAAGGTAATTCTTCTGTTACGGATTTCGCAATTAAATTCAGAACCCTCGCCGTGTCAAGCGAATGGAACGATTCCGCCCAGAGAGCTCAGTTTCTCAGAGGTTTGAATGAGCATATTCAAGATGAGATCGCATCCCATGACCTACCTGGCTCTCTGGAAGGTACCATTGATCTGGCGCTCCGCGTTGAGGCTCGCCACAGACAGCGGAGGGCTCGTCGCTCTTTACACCATCTTCTGTCTGATCCCTCGCTGCATGTGGGCGACGATGTTTCTTCACCATCCATCTCTCCGGGTGAGCCTATGCAATTGGGTCGCCTTCGGCTTACCGCAGAAGAGAAACAACAACGTCTCGTCAATGGTCTGTGTCTGTACTGTGGTAAGCCGGGGCATAAGGCTCTCAACTGCCCAGCAAAAGGTTCCGCCCGCCGGTAGCCCCGGGAGTATCGGTGGGCGTTTCTCCACTCAGTTCTTCTCCTGGGTCTCGTACCATGTTGACTGTCTCCATCTCCCATAATAATTCTGTGTTCCACTCTCAGGCCTTGCTGGACTCCGGTGCCGAGGCGAGTTTTATGGACGCTTCTCTCGCTGAGTCTTGGGGTATTCCTGCGGTACCCCTAACAGAGTGTCTAACTGCTTTAACTTTAAAAGGGCAATACATGGCAGAGATCACTCATTGCACCCCCTCTGTAAGTCTTTTTGTTTCTGGCAATCATCGTGAGGATTTTAAATTTCTTTTGTTACAGTCTTCCCAGTCATCCATTATTTTAGGTCATGACTGGTTAACTAAACATAATCCTCACGTTGATTGGCAGAATTGTCTTGTATTGTCTTGGTCACCGTCTTGTCATGTATCTTGTCTTGGTCCTGCTCTTTCTGATCCTGTTTGTCCTGTCTTGCAGATTTCAGCGGCTGATGTCTCGGGGGTTCCGGCGGAGTATTCCGATCTGCACCGGGTGTTCAGTAAGACTCGAGCTACGTCCCTGCCTCCTCACCGGTCGTATGATTGTGCTATCGATCTTCTCCCAGGTACTTTTCCGCCTAAGGGTCGTGTTTTTTCCCTTTCGGGTCCTGAAAGAGAGGCTATGGACAAATATATTAATGAAGCTCTTGCCGCCGGTCTCATTCGCCGTTCCACCTCCCCTGCCGGGGCAGGTTTTTTCTTTGTCAAGAAGAAAGACGGCTCCCTTCGTCCCTGTATTGATTATAGAGGGTTAAACGACATTACTGTTAAGAATAAATACCCCTTACCTTTAATGTCCACCGCCTTTGAACTATTACAGGGAGCTCGCGTCTTCACCAAGTTAGATCTGCGTAACGCGTATCACTTGGTTCGCATAAGGGAGGGCGATGAGTGGAAGACAGCATTTAATACACCCTCTGGACACTGGGAATACTCCGTTTTACCGTTCGGATTAGCGAACGCTCCAGCTGTCTTCCAGACTATGGTCAATGAAGTGTTGGGAGACATGATTAACAAATTTGTCTTCGTGTATCTGGATGACATTCTCATCTTCTCACCTTCAGTGCAGATACACACCCAGCATGTTCGCCTAGTCTTACAACGGCTCTTAGAGAATCAGTTATTTGTTAAGGCGGAGAAGTGCGAATTCCACAAGCAGTCGGTTTCGTTCTTGGGTTTTGTTATAGCCGCGGGAGAGATTCGCCCCGATTCCGCTAAGATCAAAGCGGTCGCTGAGTGGCCAGTACCCGACACACGTAAGGATTTACAGCGATTTCTGGGATTCGCCAATTTTTATCGGCGTTTCATCAGAAACTTTGGTCAGATCGCTAAACCTCTTACTTCACTTACCTCTACTAAAGTAGGTTTCCGTTGGAATAACGAAGCTCAGGAAGCCTTTGATGAATTAAAGTCCCGTTTCATCTCTGCGCCTGTGCTTACTATTCCTGATCCGGCTCACCAGTTTATAGTTGAGGTAGATGCTTCTGATGTCGGGGTAGGCGCCGTTTTGTCTCAGCGGTCACCTATTGATGGGAAAGTGCATCCTTGCGCTTTTTTTTCTCACCGGTTAAACCCAGCAGAACGTAATTACGACATAGGTAATCGGGAGCTGCTGGCGGTTAGACTTGCTTTGGGTGAGTGGCGTCACTGGTTGGAGGGAGCCTCGGAGCCCTTCCTGGTCTGGACTGATCACAAGAACTTAGCGTACATTCGTTCAGCCAGGAGATTAACATCCAGACAGGCTCGCTGGGCACTTTTCTTTGACCGTTTTAACTTCACTCTCTCGTACCGGCCTGGTTCTAAGAACGTTAAGCCCGACGCTCTCTCCCGTCTGTTCGGTGGTTCAGAACACGACTGCTCCGAGACCATTCTTCCGGAGGGGAGGGTGGTCGGGGCGGTCGTCTGGGGCATCGAGCAGCGGGTGAGAGAGGCCGGACGAGGGGTGGAAGTTCCAGATGGGTGTCCAGCGAGTTGTCTGTGGGTTCCCGAGGCGTTGCGTTCTGATGTTATCCGGTGGTGTCATGAATCCAGGTTTGTCGGCCATCCTGGTGTTCGGAGAACGTTGGCTGCTGTCCGTCAACGTTTTTGGTGGCCCGCTATGGGTTCTGACGTCAGACAGTTTGTATTAGCCTGCCAGGTTTGTGCTTGTAATAAGGCCTCTCATCAGCCGTCTGTTGGTCTGCTTAAACCTTTGCCTGTCCCCTCCCGCCCCTGGTCTCACATAGCCCTTGATTTTGTCACTGGCTTGCCACCATCTGATGGTAACACGGTTATTTTGACTGTGGTGGATCGCTTCTCTAAAGCGGTTCATTTTGTTCCCCTGCCCAAACTTCCTTCTGCCAAGGAGATGGCTCAGGTTCTGATTAACCATGTCTTTAGGTTACACGGTCTTCCCTCTGATGTGGTTTCAGATAGGGGTCCTCAGTTCGTCTCGCATTTCTGGCAGGAGTTTTGTAAACAGATCGGCGCCACCGCCAGTCTGTCTTCTGGTTACCATCCGCAGACCAACGGGCAATGCGAACGGGCTAATCAGGATCTCGGTCGTACGCTCCGCTGTCTGTCGTCTCGTTATCCGAACTCCTGGTGTCAACAGCTCCCCTGGGTCGAGTACTCTCATAACTCTCTTCCCGTTTCCTCGACCAATCTGTCCCCGTTTGAAGCTTCTATCGGTTTCCAACCTCCCCTATTTCCATCACAGGAACCCGATGCAGCGGTTCCGTCAGCTTTAGCTTTTGTCCGGAGGTGCAGACGCACTTGGAAGAAAGCTAGAACTCTATTATTACAAAGCTCCAGACGAACCAAGGCTGCGGCTGACCGTCACCGGCGACCTCCTCCTCGTTATATCTGTGGACAGAAGGTTTGGCTTTCCTCCAAGGATCTGCCTCTTCGCGAGCCATCACGTAAGCTGGCTCCGAGATTTCTTGGGCCATTCAGTATTGTCAAGGTGGTCAATCCAGTGACAGTTAAGCTTAAGTTACCTCTTTCTCTTGGTCGGGTTCACCCTGTTTTTCATGTATCCAGGGTTAAACCAGTGATTTTTGCTTCTATTAATTCCCCTGTCTCTGCCCCTAAGCCCCCCGCCCCTTTTCTAGTGGATGGTACTCCTGCCTACACGGTCAGGAGGTTACTAGATGTTCGCCGTAGGGGTAGAGGTTTTCAGTATCTCGTGGACTGGGAGGGATACGGTCCGGAGGAGAGGTGTTGGGTACCGGCTCGGGACATTCTGGACCCCGGACTGATCGAGGATCTCCGTCGTCGACAGGGTGAGTTCCTCCCTGGTCCGTCTGGTGCCGGCCGTGGGGGGGGGGGTACTGTCAGGACCCCGGTGTGATCGGTCGCTCCTTTTGTTTGTTTACCTTTTGTGTCTCATGTGTGCGCACTCGGTCTCCTCCCTTCTTGTTATCCCTGATTGTTTTCCAGCTGATGTGTGTTTGTGTTTCTCTATTTTAGGTCCGGGGTTGCTGTGTCCTGTGCGCGTTCGTTGAGTTTCTTCCGGGTGATCGCTGTCATGCTATGCTAGACTCTTGTTGGTCTGTTGATCGTGTTTTTGTTCTCTTTGTGAATTTTTTGCCTCCAGGACTCGGCAGAGATTGGTGTCGCTCGGTACTCGCTCTCACCTCCGGTTGGATTACTGTTTTTGTATCTAGTGGACTTTCGGTGGCCGTATTCACCTTTAATCAACCTAGCCTCATTCAAGCTGGGAGAGTTTCTTCATTTACCCGGTACTGTACACATCTGTGAACTTTTTGTGTCTCGTTTCTCTGCTCATCGGTGTGTCTCGTTTTCAGGCTAGATCCGATTGAGCGTGGTGGAGTTCTCACCGTCCGTACTACCATTTTTACCGGTTTCTGAGAACTGAGGATTATTTTTCCCTGCCGCTTTGAGGATTGTGTATACCAGCTGATTCCTTATGAGACTGTGGGCTTACTACTATTCAGAGAACTTTCATGGATTGTGTGGTTGGCTGCTGACTTGCTGAAGACCCTTGTGGATTACCCCTTTTCCTCTCCTCTCTCTGTTTATTCGAATAAACATTTTACTTGCATAAGATTCCCTGTCTCATCCTTTACACAGTCTAGCAACCACACAGAATGCAAGAGAAACAGCCCAGCAACAACCCATAATACCATAGCAACGACTTAACAGACACAGAATGCAACAGAAACAGCCTAGCAACCACCCATAATACCCTAGCAACGATTTAAAATACACACAGAATGCAACAGAAATATCAACAGATTAAGTGAGAAACTTTTATTTTGAAATTATTCCTCTCGTGCATTTACCGTAATGCCTAATATATGTGCACACAGAAAAAAAACGTGAGGGCTAGTTTGACCGTCTTTTTCAAAGTGGAGGGTGGCCTGACCGCAGTAGTTCACGCGGGCGCGGAATCTCACATGCTCACGAGTAACATTTAATGCAAAAATCCGTTCCTCTAATAATTTTATCTAAACATATTTTTTTAAATCATTATTGAACATTAAAATCAATCACGTGGCTATAGCTTATGTCATTTTTGTTGTTTATATACTTTATGGATTTAAAATTACATTAATTTGATATGATAATGTTGTTGTGCAAAATGCATTAATGACACAATTAAACAAGACTTAAATAAAACATGCCGTTTCAGATGTAAATATGATGCAAATGTGTCCTTATTCCGATTGAATAGTATTTGATATTAAAGTTAGTCATCACTCTTATTTTGGAGGTTTTTGCATGAAAGCAGGGGTTTTCAGATTGTTAGAAATGTAAGTGCCATGGAAAAGACTGAAAGCTCTATAATATTTCGTTTGATGTCTGTGTATGCACAAATTTCTGTGAGCTGTTGACACTTTGCCCCCTTAAAAAAAATTGGTGCATGACGCCCCTGGATGACAGAAGTCTTTATTGTGTGACATATTGCTTGCCTTATTGCCATAGAAAAACACTGTGGTCAACATTAAATACAATGTTAACATTTTTTACATATAATAAACAAATCATCACATAACTCATAATCATAACTGCCTGTCTACACTCTCAGAAACAGTTTCTTGGTTGCTTTGGTCAGGTGTCTGATCCTTGTTCCTTCTGGAAAGCCCAAAGTCATTTTCCAACACACGTTCCCTCCATGCCTTGCAACATCCCAGCAATGCTAATAGTTCTCGCCTCAAGTCTCGGCATCGCAGGGCATACAGGAGTGGGTTTACAGATGAGTTCACCAGGCATAGTGTGCTACAGAAAGCAAACATTCGCTGCTGTTTATTTGTAAGGGTCACCGAGACGTCTACCAACATAAAGGAGAGAACTGGTAGCCAACACACTGCAAGAATTAAGAAGATTATACCAAAGGTCCGTGCAAGGTGTATGTCCATGCGGATCTTAGCTTGTCCTTTAAAACTCTGTCTCCCCAGCTTAGATCCACCCATTGCTGTAACATGCCGATTAGCTTTCCACAGGATAAGGAAATAAGCCACCGTGATGAGAAAGAGCACCGCAAATTGCAGGCCCGTCCAACAGGCCAGGTAGTGGCGATCAATATAAGGGAAAATACGAGAACAAGGAGGGTCCAACAAGGTTGGGCACCTCCAACCAATCAATGGCAGAAAGGAAATGAGAATTGTCAAACACCATAAGAACAAAATAGCCAGAAAGGCCCTTGTGCGTGTGAGTAGCACTTTGTAATTGGAGGCCTGGTAGATGCAGAGATAGCGATCTAACGCTGTCAGCAACAGGCTTCCCACAGAGCCTGTGAATGCCATTGTGACACCTCCCAGCTTGAACAGAAACATATTAGGGCCATCATCACGATTATAAAGATGGAAATCTAGAAAACTGATGGTAAAGAAACAGCTAGCAAAGGTGTCGGCCAGTGCCAAGCTGCTGATGAACAGGTACGTTGGACGCCTTCGCAGAGTGGCAGAAAAGGCTATGACCCCCAGGACCAGAACATTTTCCAAGAAAGTCACAGGGCCAGCAAGGAAGCAGATTACACCGATACCTTTCTTCTCCCGTTCAGTCAGGACCATGTAGCACTTCAAACTGTTACACAAGTTTTCACCTGCAACAGTTTAGGATTGAGATTAGTATCATGATTATTTTAGAGCTGCAAAATAAAGCATTTGCAGAATAAAAGTTTTTTTTACATCAAATATGTGTGTGTGTACTTTATATAATAATTATGTATATATAAATACACACACATGCATGTATAATTCTATGTAAAAACAAATTAATATATTTATTTATAAATTAAGTATTAATATAACTATTAATATAAATTCAATTAATATAAATTATATAAATTAAGTATTTATATATAATATAATATAAATTATCCAGTCATGGCCAAAAGTGTTGGCGCCCTTGCTAAATATGAGCACAGAATGCTATAAAAAATAATCTATAATGTTTCTTCTTTTAAGCTTTAATAAAAAAATCACAAAAATATGATGTTTCATTGAAGTAAAACAATTAAAAACTGGGGGGATTACATTATGAAATAAATGTTTTTTTTCTAATACACACTGGACACAATTATTGGCACCCTTTTATTTAATCCTCTTTGCCACTTCCATTTGCAAGAATAACAGCTCAGAGTTTTCTCTAATATCTGATTGGCAGGTGATCTTAGATTATTCCTCCATACAGAATTTTCTTTAAAATGTTGCTGCTCTCTCTTCAGTTCAGTCTAGTCATTTTCTGTATGGTTTAGGTCAGGGAACTGGGTTGGCTGTGGCAGAACCTTGAATTAGTGCTCAGTGACCCATTTTTTTTTTATTTTGATGCAGTGGCGGTGACTTCTTTTTTCGAGGCATAGTTATGTAGCCCGTCATCATGTGTGTGGTTCGTAATTTCAAAATATGTGTTTGGCGCATCCAGTGAACCTGTGTGCATCACGTGTCTTGTCAAAATAAGTGCCTGCTGCAGACCCGTCTAAAGGGTTTATGATAAAAGAGACGCTCACGTTTACCAGATACTCGCACAATCTCATGTGTTATCAAAGTTTACTGTTAAGGGAGTGTTTTCGTGTATTTTGTGAACGTGAGCGTCTCTTTTATCATAAAAGGTTTTGAGACATGTGCAGCATGCACTTATTTTCACAAAACACATGATGTACATGGTTCACATGACGCAACAAACACATATTTTGAAAACATAAGCAACACACGACACTCTGAACACATATTTTGAATTTGCACCCCTCGGAAGAGCAGTCACGAGCCGCCACTGTTTTGATGTTTGTTTTAAACCAATGTCTTGAAGAAAGATTGAATCACGACCCATTATAAGATTTCTAGCAGAGCAAGTCAGGTTTTGACTTTTCTATGGTATTTGATATAATCAAATGCATCTTAATGTCCAGATGTCCAGGACATCTGTTACAAAATTAGGTTCAAAACAATTAAGGTCCGATGGTATATTTGATTATAGACATATAGCTCTTTTTAAGCCATCTCGTATTCCTGCTGCCAAAAACTCTTCTATGTTTCATATGGCCGCAGAAGAGCAGATTTCTTAAACTGTCCCAAAAAACTTCCTTTTTTATTATTTTTGAAGCTTTCTAACCTCAAGATTCAACTGATTTTTAAAGTTCTCCATCTGTGATCCTTGGAGAGTCTCAAATTATTCTCCGTGCTGTGCATTAAGATGATATAGACACACATCCTCTTGTTAAGGCAGATTTGCAACATCTCCAGTCGATTAAAAATTTTTCATTATTTCCCTGATTGTGGAAATAGATGTTTTTATGGTTTAATGATTTCCTTAAAGCCACTTTCTATTCTGCGTAGCTCAACAGTCTTTTGCTGCACATCAGAACTATTCTTTGGTTTTATCCACCATGATGATTAAGGGGACTTGGGGCTTGTGTTACTTAATATTTATTCTCTTGTGAAAGAGGAAGCCATGACTGGACTAGATCATGTTTTGTCACCATGGTTTGCTTAAAAAAATCTTAATGTTAATGTTAACATACTTCAGAGATATTTTACTCTAGATTATAAGGTCATCCTTCTGGCATCTTGTATTAGCATTATTTCTAGACTTTAACCTAGATAGCGAAATTTTCAGAAGTGACCCTGCCTGTGAAAACCAGGCTACAGTCTCAAATCTAATTCTGAGATATCAAAGTTTGATTTCAGCCATTAATTTCACTATGATTTTAATCTTTGATATGGTCTTACTCTGTCAATATTTCATGGTTATATTTTCACAGAATGTTCTTTCACTATGCTTTTCTTATTGTAGGATGATTTTTATGTTGAAAAAAAACTAGACTATTGCTGGGTTTTCACAGGCCACAAATCCACACTGTAAAAAGTAAGTTGGATCAACTTAAAAATTACTTCAATTGGTAATGCCTAAAATCTGAAGTTTTTTCAACTTAAATTTTCTCACTTTAAGTGAAATTTAAAGGAGAAATTACTTCAATTTGTAACACTTTAAAGGGATAGTTCACCCAAAAATGAAAATTCTGTCATAATTTACCACCCTCATGTTGCTACAAGCATGTATAAATTTCTTTCTCTGATGAACACAAAGTAAGATATTTTGAGAAACAAAATGTATACAGGTTTGTAACAACATGAGAGTGAGTAAATGATGTCAGCGTTTTCATTTTTGGGTGAACTATCCCTTTAAAATATTTTAACATTTTCAAAAAGTTTCAAAATTTAGGTTGAAAAAAGTAAATTTTAGGTTACCAAATTAAGTAATTTTCAAAGTTGATCCAGCTTTTACTTTTTACAGTGAAGTCGTAAGTCATTTTTTTAAAGAATTTTTTTAATTGAGATTTATACATCATCCGAAAGCTGATTTATAAGATTCCCATTGATGTATGGTTTGTTACAATAGGACAATATTTGGCCATGATACAACTATTTGAAAATCTGGAATCAAAATATTGAGAAAATTGTCTTTAAAGGTGTCCAAATGAAGTCCTTAGCAACACTTATTACAAATGATTAATACATTTTTGATAGATTTACGTCAGAAAATCTATAAAATATCTTCATAGAACATACATCTTTACTTAATATCATAATAATTTGGCATAAAAAATATATAATTTTTTTCCCATATACAATTTATTTTTGGCTATTGCTACATAACCAATAAGTGGTACTTATGGCTGATTTTGTGGGACAGTGTCATATGTGAAAACAGAGTGACAAAACTTGACAAAGCTATTTCTTCACAGAGAGAGACAGACCACAGAAAGTCTAACTGAGAAACTACCTGTAGTTGTAAGTGTAGTTTCATTTGAGTAAAGCAAAGTGGTTGCTTCGTGAGATTGTTCTGTTTGGCCCTCCATTTTAAACCAAATGATCTGTAAAAACAAATATAAAATTATTCACATTTCATGACAGTCACGCACCAATTGTTCCATCTAAGTATTCACAGATTTGTTTACTTTCAGCTTGCTTTGGACAGTGCGTACGATTTCAGCAACAGGAAATTAGCAATGTTTTACATTTCCATTCAGATTATGTAGGCCAAATTAACATGGGCATCGTTTTAAATAGTGAATTCTGAATTGGACATGATGAAGAGGGATAAAATACACACACAAATTTCATATAAAGTGAAACATGTCTCCAAGCAATATTTTTATTAGGCTAATGCATTCTATAAATAAAACTGCACATTATTCAGGCAGCATGGCTTTGATTGGAAACAGAAGTGATCAGCCTGGCTCATATTGTCAATTTGTAAAAGGTTTAAACTGATAATTTACATTAATATATAGTCATAAAGAGTTTATAAACATTTTCCACATTCTCATTATAAATCACTTATAAAGCTTTTCAATGAGCCTTCTGCAGATATGGATATTGCCCCCTGCTGGCTCAAAGACCAAATAGGTTAATGCAAGGCGAGGACGGTTAAAGTATCATTTAAAGCAGGGCTATATGATGTTTTATTTTATTTGCACATTATTACCCCAAAACAGTATTTTATAAATGCTAAGTCAGGGGTTCTCAAACTGGGGGGTGCAACATGCTGTCAGGGGGGTGCAAGATGCTGCTGGGGGGCCCCAGTTTTGTGACATTTAAAAATAAAATACATTAATTTATTATCAATTCTGTGCAGTCAAACCATAGAAAAAAATATAGCTACCAACCATCAGCAGTACATTGTATAATTTAATATGCTCGAAAGGATGCAATCTACACAAGCACGTTGCAAAGTGTGAGAACCAGGGTGTAAGTTAACAAGTGCCAAGTGTTATTTATATAAACATAATACTGAAAACATTTATTTCGCATAGTCTAGTAAAATAGTTAAAAAAATAAAATAAAAAAAGTTTTCTTCTACTATCTAAAAACTTGAAAATAATGCAAAACAACTGCATTTCTTTTATATTAATGAGTCACACACTTTTTAACGTTGTTTCACTCTTTGTAAAATGTAAGAACAGTTTACCCAAATCTGATAGTTTACCCAAAAATAAAAATTCTGTCATCATTTACTCACCCTCATGTTGTAACAAACCTGTATAAATGTCTTTATACTGATGAACACGAAGGAAGATATTTTAAGGAATGTTTGGATCCAAACCGATCATGAGCCCCATTCACTTAATAACATATATTTTACTTGTATTCACAGTGATGTAAATGTCTCATTAAAACAAGAAAAAAAAAACTTTAATGAGGTTTTGTCATAGACTACGCTTTGAACAACTTAAGTGATTTCCTACCTTCGTGTTTGTCCGTTGGTGGATTCTCACAGGAAACCAATATTGTTTCACTATCTTTCACAAATAAGATCTTTCTGCTTTCTGCTTCTGGTTACAACACAATATAACACACCCCCAATGAAAGAGAGAGAGAGAGAGAGAGGGAGAAAAAGAACCACAATACATTTAGCTTCCGTATCAGGTTCATCTAGTCAGACAATATTATGTTAACTGGGATGTATTCACTCTAAATTCTGCTGGGTTATTTTGAACCCAATGCTGGGTAAATTTTAGACCGAACACATGCTGGGTTAACCATGAGTTGAAACAACCCAGCATAGGTTAATGTATTAATTCAACATGTGTTTGTCCAATATTTACACATAACATTGGGTTCAAAATAACCCAGCAGAATTTACAGTGTTTATTCACATATTCACAAGTGATGGTGTTAAAAACAATAATACACTAGACTGTAGATACAAGACATAGTTTACCAAATCCGATGAAAGGTCACAATCCTTCATTATCTGAGCATCACATTATAGCATCCAAAGAGGAATTTTGGTGTCATTATAAAATAGCAAATGGATATTAACCCTCATAAGCCCCGATTTTCCTGAATATGTTATAGTTCCGTGGGGGTAAAAATGATCCCAGAAATTAAAAGAGTGATTACAAAAAATATATACATTTTTAATGATACAAATAATATATCTTTTTTTGTTTGTTTACTTCCCATCTATAAATTAATGCTGTGTTTCTTGAGATATTAAGTACTTTTGTATCTGTTTACCACTCGACTGCAAAAATTCCTCAACTACACCATTAGCTTGCCTGTAAAATATCAAATTTTTATGAAAAATGCACATAAATTATAATCTAAATTTGATTTAAATAGTTAGATACTGATCTAGATGTAATGTGTTGAATTCTGCCATCTGGTGTTTAAAAAAAATAAAAGAATTATAGTTTAGGAAATAAATAATTTCGACCAGCAGAGGGACAAAGAGACCCATTCATTTTACTGGATGTGGCCAACTGCTCACATCACTACTTTAGTGATACATTTTGTGAATTTATGTTTATATAGACATTAGAAAGAACATAAAAAATAAATATTTCAAATAGTAGAATTTTTGGTAGTTTTTGATACATTTGTGTGTGTGTGCGTGTGTGTGTGTGTGTGTGTGTGTGTGTGTGTGTGTGTGTGTGTGTGTGTGTGTGTGTGTGTGTGTGTGTGTGTGTGTGTGTGTGTGTGTGTGATTGAGCATGTCATTTCTATATTAAATTTGTGCTCTAGTTGACATTTTCAGATTTATTCTGGATGCATTGATTTTTTTTTTTTTTTTTTTTTTTTTGACAAAAAAAAAGGATTTTTGGCATTTCCAAATCATTTTCAATTGGGGTCATTTACCCCAATTAAGGGCCTCTTTTGGTATTTTTTTTTTTAAAACATCTTTAGAACAACCGAATCAAGCCCATGTTTTTTATATGAATATTGACAGATAGTCTAGAAAAGTCACAAAATCTTATTCCACTGGGATTAAGGGAACCATGTTTTTTAAAGAAAAGTGGCTTGGGGGTCAGATTGACCCCAAGGGACTAATACTGGTTAAATGTTGGAAGTTTCTCTCTTTGACACAGCTTCCCATTTACCGTTTCCAGCATTTACTGACCCATTTCACCAATTTAGCTTATGTAATTAAGAACAGTGAAAACATATTGGTTTTCATGCACTGCAACTGACACCTTATACATTTCTGTCCTTATGAATACTTATTATAGCTTATTAAGCTAGAGACTTCATAACTCAATTTGTTTCTATTTATAGATACATTTATGCACAAATATACCGACAGACAGACATACAGAGACAGACAGACAAGCAGATATTTAGTGTAGTTTTCTTTTTAATCAATAGGTGGCGCCTATCTATATTATTTATCTGTCCTCACCTATCTTTGAAAACATGACACACCATACAATTATGTTTACTGACCATACAATAAATATATTTGTATCTAAAATTATAAAATTTGTATTAATCAATGTTTACTGAAGGGGTATAACTGTAAGTTTTGATTATTGGGGGGGTCCCCGCCCTTACCTTACGAAAATTAACCATGGTTTTACTACAGTTAAAACCCAAAAAAACATGATTAGTGTAGTAAAACCATGGTAACCACAAGATAACCTTGGTTTTGACAACCATGGTTTTCAGAAACCATATTAAAACCATAGTTAGTGTAGTAATACCATGGTTTTGCTGATAGTAATCAATGCACCAAAAAAACATGGTTACTACATTTTTACCACAATAAAACCATGGTTAATTTTCATGAGGAAATTAACCCCCTGTGCACAGCTATCACAAAATAATGTTCAAGGGGGTAACACACAGCAAAACAGTGTTTTCTATGCTGATATTAAATATTAAGTATTACATTTATGCTTTTGGCAGATGCCTTTGTCCAAAGCGACTTACAGTGAGTTCAAGGTACATTAGTCTGTTCCCTGAAAACTAACCCCATGGCCTTGGCTTGGCACCACACTTTACCAGCTAAGCAACAAGCAGTAATCCAAAGAATCTATCTATTCAACACCTTTAGTGACCCTGATTTTTAAATAAGCAGGTTATATTTTAAGGGAACAGTGTTGTTTTGTGTATTGTATTTTTACATTTATGACTATGCTTACATAGATGTTTCTCTTCCAACAGAGTCAAATTTGGTCATTTGACCTCTTCTCAAATCACATGACAGATAAAAGCCTCCCAGCTGACCTACTTTTAAACTTGGCCAAGCCCTCTGGAAACTTCAATCCAAGGTTACATAAAGAAGGTATGTAGCCTACTTCCGTCATCGTCACAGATTTTGAATAAACAGGCAGGCGAGCGATCTGTTATGCAACAGGTTTGTTTGTGGGACAACCAGAATGCCTTAAATGCTTAAGTGGATTTTGAACATCATATTTTTTTACATTTTAACAGTAGGCTTTTGCACACTGAAAAAAGTTATGTTTAGAATAAAAATACAAGTCAAACAAAGTTCAAAATTGGCCTAAACTAAAAGTTTGTATTTTAACAGCTGTTCAATTTACAGCACCATAAACAATCTTGGTCGACATTATGGTTAAAAACACCAAATGGCCCATATGCCTCCACTAAGCACTCACAGATTTACGAATATCCGGCTACCCTGAAATCACACCTTTGTCAGTACATTCTGTAAAAAAATAAAAACACCCTTTCCTCCCTTTGTCATTGATATAACACAGACTAGACACTTCACAGGTTTTATCTGCCTGTTGTTACATGCCAGCAGGTGGTGTGTGATACTTAAAAGGTGGTTTCGAAGAGGAGTTCGGTACAGTCACACCTTTTTAACGGCTATGCTAATGAATGCTAAGTCTAAATTACAGATTCAAATGGCTATTATTACTACATGTTGAACTCTAACAACATCTTGACTTAATTTTGAATCTCTTTTTTGTCTCATATGATAATTTATAACAAAATCAGTGTCTGGTTTGCACACCAGATCTGCTTTGGCTAACGTTAGCTATTTCTGGCAAACTGAAGGCTGATCGTGTTTTCATAGTAAAAATGAATTTTACTTCTAAACGTTATTTAGAGATGTAAAGGTATAAAAATCAACATAGTTTGTTGTTCTTTGTTCACATCTGGTTATCTAATGATACTGTACACGAACAAGAGTGCTGTGTTTTTGTTGATCATGCCGATATTATACATTAGTACAAATCACTGTTCATATTTGGGGATAAAAACCAACCGGAACACATCATGTGATATCTTTTCTTTCACACATTACAGTAACGCGGAAAAACCAAAATTCCCCACAAACACGTACAACGATACATGACGCAGAAAGCGTAGCAACAGGCGTGTTAACAGCTCCTATTGGTCCAACGACAGCAATGCTAGCCGCTGATTGGTCAGGGCCTCACACGGCAGAACTACTTATGCTTTGTTGAGGATCCATTTTGTTGGTAGATGAGGAGAGAGACAAACAGGACGAGAGTTTTACCACTCTGCTGTAGCCTCAGATTTCACAAAGGAGAATATTTCTGGAAAATATTTGTCCATTTACAGCTACAGTTTACGGATTAAATCAATTGACGACGAAGGGCTTATTCCACCATAGCCTGAGGAAGTCGGTAAGTTGTTTTTACATTGTTTTTAAGCAGAGAGTCGTCGACCGTTCTGACGCCATGTTGCGTTCAGGATTCTTTGTTTTGGTGTGGGACCAGAAAACATGACCTAATCCAAATTTGTTTCATATCAATTTACAGTTATACAGTCTGCTTAATATTATAATGTTATAAATGCATATGCTACTTCGAAAAAATGAAAATTGTATTCGATATTTTTCTACAAAAAAAAAAAAAAAAACCACGACGTCGAGCAGACCCGAGGAGGATTAGATGTTTATGTTATTTCCTTTAAGACTAAATGACACTTTATTTTCGTTTGGCTTTATTTATGTCATACTTTAAATTGTACTTAATGGGAATATATTTTGTTTTACTTTTTTACTAATTATTTACTTGTGATATATTACATATAATTAAAACTATAAAAATACTTAAATAATATGAGATATAACGTGGGAAGCGCTCTTATAAATATCTTTTTTTTTCTATAGAAATACGGCTTCTAAAGTACCGTGCGCCGAGGTGAATTCATGTTCAGCTCGGTTTCGCTACAAAACAACGCTCATTGGCACATGAAAACCTCAGATCCTGCTGGACATAAATGTGCAGCGAGAAGTAGATCAACTACTTCGAGGACCTGGAGCCCGATTGGCGAAGAGAAATTAAAAAGTAAAGAACGCAACGCACTCAACTTTTTCACAACAAAAAGGTAAGCGGAGGAAGTGACTGGGGGATGGGCGGACACGGGACGGCTGTCTCGTTCTGCACGTAGCCCTTTGTTATTGCTACACTGAAACACGCCAACCTTGATATTTGATACATGTGTTTTTTTACTATTTGCGCGCACTTTTCTGTTTTGTCTAATTTTTGCAGTTATTGTGTTTTTTTTATTTAAACATTTACCATTTGCTTTCTTTTGTTGTTTTCTTGCTGATTAGGTGACATCCAATTAAAACAGTATGGGAGGTGGCGAGAGATACAACATTCCAGATCGTCCAGCGCCCAAGAAGAGCCACCAGATTGGCCGGGGGAAGCAGAGAAGCCGAGACCAGAATGGAGTGATGCATTCTACTGCCTCAGGAGCCTTAGGGGTGCCTTTTCACCGCAGGGTTGAGAAGGGCACCAACTATTGGTCTCCTGAGACTGTAGACAAGAAGAATGCCTCGGTTCGTTTTGCCACACCATTTGATCAGAATTGGGAGGGTACTATGTCTCATCTGAACAAACTTTTGTCAGCTCAGGGTGGTCAGAACTATGCTGGAGCCAAGTTTAGTGAACCACCATCCCCAAGTGTGCTACCTAAGCCCCCGAGCCACTGGGTGTCTCTTCCTATGGGTCCTTGCGATCACCGTGAGAAAATGACCTTTCAGTTGAAGAGCCTCCTGAAGGTTCAGGCCTAAGGGGTTTTCTCACTGCTGCTCTCATTAAGCCAATCTTCGAACGAAAGCTCTGTTTTGGTCTCCTTCCCTCACCTTGAATGCTCCAACGATGTAATATATTTTTATAGCTCTTTTTAGATTTGCGTGTTCAGGTGATGACCATTTGATAGACAGTCTGATGCCCATCACCTCTATTTTTTTTTTAAAGTTTAACTATTTATTACGTCGTTGTGGCCTTAAGGGGGTGGTTGAGAATTCTTAACGCGAGTTTTATGCCATGACAAACGATGAACTGGATGTCCTCCTTTATTACTCATTGCTCTGTTATGCTCTTTTGTTTTGTTTTGTTGTTTTTTTGATGGCTGTTTGTGACAGTCAGTGTGTTTTTCTTCTCAACCCAGCCTAATAGATGTCAGAAAATTTGGTTTTATGTTCCGTTTTCCGCTTGCTGAGTATGTATGCGCACTCTCTGCTTGAGTTTTAATCATGTATGGAGTGTCAGAAACTTCTTGGTGCTAAGCACAGCAGCATTTGTAGCGTTATAGTGCATACTGCATTCCCAGGTATCTTTTTGTTTTGCTTTTTGGGAAGTAAAAGCCACTTGACTTCGTTCTGCAGGGAGACCTTCGCGAACAGACTATGAAGGGGGAACAAGCTTAAGTGAACATAGGTCATATGACTAACCTCAAGCCTAATGAGGTGGCACAATGGACCATGTGATTTCAACACCTGTACTTTTTTATAGCGCTGCGCGCATTGCACTATAGGTGTTGAAATTCACTAAGGTTCATAAGCTCATTTGCAGCGATAAACTTTTTATGCATCCCTTATGTTATAGCCTAGAAGACTAAGTGTAATTTTTAATGTTTACCAAAGCTATCTTATCTGCTACTTTCTAGTGAAATCCCCCTTTGCTGACCAAATCTGGTTACAAGTGCCATAAATCATTTGGGTAAGGCATTGGCAGGCGTGTATATTAAGGTTTTGTTTCTTTGACAAATCGCTTTTGGAATTCAGTTTTCTTTTTCTTTTTTAAGTTTTGCAATATTTTTAGAACGATCGCATAGCAAATTTGCGGAGGGAGTTGTGACTGCAAGACCACAGGATGATATATTCTCTGGTCTCGTTTCATAGCTTTTTTTGCTCTGCGATGCGTTTTGATGTAATGAACGTTGTTATGATATGAAAGTGTGTATCATGATGTGGGAGAACTGAGACTTTGGGCATCCAATGTGGATTAACTCCAGCGTGGATCGTTTACAGTGTTTAAAAGAAAGTAGTCAGCATTTTACGCACGCACACTGCCCTTTCTCACTTGTTGTTATTCTTGCACTGCTGTTCGTTTGTGTTCAAAAATTTCAGACAATGTTGGTCTTTCAACTGTGGGTATGTGATGAAGCACCCCTTCCCACTTATGAGTGTGGTAAACTACCTCTCTGGCAGAACGTGATATTAATAGCTATCTTAAAGATGACAAAACAAAGCTGATGAGTTTTGATGTGTGTAATAGAGCCATGTAAATAATGAAATGTATAAAATGTTGTAGCATATTGTACATTTTTGCAGGAATATTTGAAACCTGCTGATAAAGTATTTTTAGTAATAACACTGAATGTATAAGTCGTGCTAAGGACATGGCTTGTTTTCAAATGCTGAAGAATATTTTGTTTAAAAAAAAAAGAAAAGAAATTGCCTATAGTGCGTCAAAACCCCTGCACTGTGTAATTGTTGCCAGTGACCTTGCACATATTTTTTGTATAATGCACTAAGTAGGGGCAAAGCGAACTTGAAGTGCAAAGTAAAAAAAATAAAGAACCAACATTTTGAAATTGAAAGGGACTTTTATACTTATTTGTTTTTTCCCACCCTATGCAAATGGAAAAAGTATTTTAATTTTGCTTTGTTACAACAGTTATTTGGCCCCTGATTCAAAGTTAGGAAGCTAAAGACCAAGCCGCATACATTTGCTCCAAGACATTGGTTTTTCCTCCGCAAATCAATGTTTAAAGCAAATGGTGATGCTGTTTGATTCCAAGAGTTACAAATTATGTTTTAACATTTTAAAAGTAAGTTATTTTGATGGAATTTGTTTAAGTCCTTTTCCTAAATTTGACGGTGTCCCGAATAATTGGCTTTGAATTTGTCCCAACCATAATAATGTCACTAAAAAATGAAAACTGAAGCCCATCTAGAAATAATTGGTATATTAAAATATTGTAATATTTGGTTGTCAAAAAAATAAAAACCCTTCCCTCCCCCCAATTATTTTTGTGTGTGCCTTTTCTTGTCTGTCAGTTTAGCTTTGTGAACACTGAAAAGTTAACATTTTAGTATAAATGATAAGATTACAGTTTTAAATGTCAATTTTGTTAGACTTGAAATTTTAAATCGTGATTTGTTTATTGTTGATAAAATATTTTACAATGATATTGGCGAGAGTATGTGTAAACAAAGAGGATTAAAAATGGTGCAGATTAACCTGGTGAAGAACATTAACAAATGTTACAGAAAAGATGACTACAATAATGAGAAACAACGGCATGGTTATTTGATCATTTAGTGTCCTATTGTGGCATGCACATACAGTCTATACATCTTTACAAGACGGTAAGTATACAATTATTTGTCTCATGAGCTGTTTTCCTTACATTTAATTATAACACTTCTGGATTTGTATATTTTGATGTAAAGTGTAGCTCCAGGGAAGAACAGCAGACCGTGTTTTTTAACCTGATAGTGACACGAACCCTTTGTTTCGGAACATGATTGTACATGACTTAAAATAAAAATAAGTAAAGTTATAGAAATTAAATGGTGTTAAAGCGTAGATGGAAACTATGACGCGCGTGCTTCTGGTATGAACTAACGTCATTACCAATAAGGTTAGTGTAATATAATTGCATAACGTTGTGTGTAATGGTTTCTGGTGTGCACAGCACCGTCAGATTCCAAAATACGTTTGTCTATCTACAAATTCGACGTAAATGAGTATAAAAACAAACTTTGAATCGTATAAATCCGAGCAACATATCTCTGTCTTAATATTGCGATGTAGACGTAGTCGAAAATGACGATATTACAAATTTAAAGCTAGCCCGGAAATAAATGACAGGGTAACTTTTATTATGAAAAGGTGACGTATTTTTTGTTTAACGAGGAACTGGTCGCGCATGCGCACAATAGAGCGTCTCACCTGTCAACCTTTCATCAAAAATGGACCCATCCGCAGAGTATCGGGACAATTTAGACTGATGTCAACACTGACACATTGGTATAACACATGTTTTAATGAAAGCAGATATGTAATTTCGCCAACGTTGTCCGGGAACCGTTTATTGCTGTCACTGGGTCCACCGACGACGGTGACCGTACATCGCTTACAACCTGTTTGTGTCCATCCTTCTATCATCCATCCGTCCATACACCATAAGACAAACAGAAACAGGCAGCCTCTCATAGTTCAAACCTCACAGACCAAGTCGTCCCTCGACTGACAACGGTAAGCAGCTATTTAATGGAGACTGTTATTCAGCAGAGCATACCGCAGCTTAGCGGGTTAGCGTTTGTTCATGACAATTGATTATGTTTCGATGTGGACGTTATTGTCACTGAGGTTGGGGGGTTTTGTAACGAGGGTTTGAGGAGATACTGGATATGAACCATTCTTACGTTGGCTAACTGCTGTTGAGGACATTAGGGGGGCCTGCTCATCACATAATAGTCCCTTGTTTCACTGTCAGCAGATCATGGGGAATCACATTCACAATGGCAAAATGCAAATTGCTGACATATACACTGTTGAAATCTGTATGTTTATTGATTGTATTTTAATCAAACAGTGCAAGATTCGCAGCTTGACTGATTTTACTAAGTCATCACCATTTTTTTTTTGTTTAACTAAACTATTAAGTTGTGTTCAAATACAGCATGTATTTGTTGTCATACAGTAAAGCTTGAGGCCTGGTTGATTTGAGCTGTTTCTGTCAAGAATGTCATATATTCCCTAAATTTTCACTATTTAATATTTTAAAATATATATAAGTCTCATATGTTGGTCACCTTTTCCTAGCTTCAGTCCTATTTCTACATGTAAACATAGGATTGTAGACCAGCAGCTGTTTAAACTGTGGGTTGGGACAAAGATGTTAAAATGATATTGTTAATCCATAAAGTGTTTTATTATTGCAACTTGTATTTAGCTCAATAGTAGATCTTTGCGTTAGAAGCACAAAAGGTAATGGGTTCTAACCCAGGGAACACGCATACTGAAAAAAAATGCAATAGCCTGTTAATGAACTGGAAGTCGCAGATAAAAAGATAAAATCGTCTGCCAAATGCGTAAATGTCAATGTAAAAATAGGACACTTCTCTTCTGATAGAGAACAATGTCTGTTTCCTCCATTTTCCATCTAAACATATTGTGGTGGGTCATATAAAGCATTTGTTAAATTAAAATTTTCAATAACATTGTGCATCACACAACTACAGTACTAGGGTTGTGTAATATAGCAAAATAAACAGAATATCGTAAACCGGCACACCGCGATAGCCATATCGCAATGGCTTGCAATAAATGAGCAATTTAGACGTATGGTAAAAGTTTTAGGTCAAAGCAGATAATATAGTATCTGTCAGTTGGATGTTAGTTTTGATATACGTGCGTGTGCAACTGTGCATGATAGTTGTGATATTTATTTTATTTATGTTAGTTTACATTGTTAAAATGTCTGATATATTTTATGGTTCAAATTCAGTTGTTGTGATGCAAGTTTCTTTTCCCTTAAATATGAAACATGTTGGTTATATAATTTTTTAAAATGTATTTTAATACAATTAAAATGTATTTTTAGAAACTGAAATACCATATCTATTACACATTGAATACCACATTATTTTAAAGCGTAATGTGACTCGCCTACATTCAGTCGCAAATGTTAATAATTCACCCACACTGCCTCCACCATTTCCAGATCAATAAAATGCTGCTGTGTGTTTTGTTATGTGTAAAATGTACCATACAGTGAAGCCTAAGGTTAAATATGCTGGAATCTGGGTGTGAGCTCACTGATAATCATTAACCATGTGATCAACATTGTGCCATTACTCACTTAGTACAGTTCGATTTTATTGTGTTTTAACCTTTGTGCAATGTTATCTGTTTTTCTAACCGAAGGTGTGATGCTCGTACATGACCTCGGCTTTTAGTCCCATTGTGCAGGACGATGAATGCAGAGGAGTTGGAACTCCTGGGTGACTCGAAGTACAGGAATTATGTGGCGGCAGTAGACAAGGCCCTGAAAAACTTTGAGTACTCAAGCGAATGGGCCGATCTGATCTCAGCGCTCGGAAAGCTCAATAAGGTGCTTGCCACAAAACCATAGTCACTTGTAAACAGAGATGTAGGTGTGCTGATCTTTTATTCTCCATATTGTTTACAGGTATTGCAAAACAATGGCAAATACCAGGTTGTGCCCAAGAAACTGACAATTGGAAAGCGTCTGGCACAATGCCTCCACCCGGCGCTGCCCAGCGGGGTTCACCGCAAGGCCCTGGAGACTTACGAGATCATCTTCAAGATCATTGGACCAAAGCGCCTGGCAAAAGATCTTTTTCTTTATAGGTAGAGATTGTGTAAAATGGATATTTGTGACCATGCCTGTGCCTGTTAAATCCAGGTTAAAGTCTCATATTAATGTTACTATTAGATTAGGAACATACAATTTTGATTTCAATCTTTGACGTAACCTTACTTAGAATATAAACAGGCAGGGTTACATTAATCTTAATTTATCGGCTACAGTCGCTTTCATGGGCTAATATGTAACTTCATCACCCTCTTCCACAGTTCTGGGCTCTTCCCTTTACTATCAAATGCTGCTATGTCTGTAAAGCCAGTATTACTTGGGTTGTATGAGATATACTACCTGCCCTTGGGGAAGACTCTCAAACCAGGCCTACAGGGGCTCCTGACTGGTGTACTGCCTGGTTTAGAGGAGGGCTCAGAGTACTATGACAGGTAAAATTGCTTATAGTTTACAATAAAAAATTATTTTCTGACATTCAGGCCCCACAGTTATACCCAATTAAACACAATCAATGATGCAAACATTTAAGTCTCATTTAATCTCGTCTGGAAAGGACCAATACCCTTCTGGAGAAAGTGGCAGCTGCTGTCGAACAGCCGGCCTTCTACAGTGCCCTGTGGGGCAGTATTCTGACCAGCCCTGCTGTGCGCTTGCCTGGAGTCACTTTCGTTCTTTTGCACCTTAACCGAAAACTTTCCATGGAGGACCAGCTTTACATCATCGGCAGTGACATCGAACTGATGGTACGCTTAATTAAAAGCTTTGTTGAGTAGGCTTTGCTTAAGAATAGAATTAATAACATTATGGGCATGAAAATCTTGTTTATAAAATAATAATTTTCCTCAGGTGGAGGCTGTTAGCACATCAGTTCAGGACTCAAGTGTGTTAGTTCAGAGGAGCACCCTGGACCTCATTCTGTTCTGCTTTCCCTTTCACATGAGCCAGGTAACAGCCTACATGTTCTGCATTTAAACCTCTCATTGTGCCCTGCGAAACAAGTTTTACTTGAATTTTCTCATAATTCTATTTGAGGTTTTCACATGTGCTATTTTAAAGACAAATAATTTATAGGGCTTAGTGGTACTAAAAATAGGCTCATTTTCCAGCTCCCCTAGAGTAAAAAAAATTAGATTTTTACCATTTTGAAATCCATTCAGCTGATCTCTGCTTCTGGCTGTACCACTTTTAGCATAGCTTAGCATAATCCATTGAATCTGATTAGACCATTTGCATTGCGCTAAAAAATAACCAAAGAGTTTCAATATTTTTCCTATTTAAAACTTGACCCTTCTCTAGTTACATTGTGTACTAAGACCGACAGAAAAATAAAAGTTGTGATTTTCTAGGCGATATGGCTAGGAACTATACTCTCATTCTGGTGTAATAATTAAGTGATATTACGCACTTCCCGAAAATAGTCCCCTTGGTTATTTTTAATAGCAGGGGACTATTTTCATACGCTGCGTAATATCACTATGCCTGCTGCAGCAATGTTACGGCAGTAAAGTCCTTGATTATTACGCCATAATGAGAGTATTGTTCCTAGCTATATCTTTCTAGAAAATTTTTATTTTCCGTCAGTCTTAGTACACGATGTAACAACAGAAGAGTCAAGTTTTAAATAGGAAAAATATTGGAAGCCTTTTAGGTTATTTTTGAGCGCGATGCTAATGGTCTAATCAGATTCAATGGATTGTGCTAAGCTATGCTAAAAGTGGTACCGCCAGACCCGGAGATCGGCTGAATGGATTCCAAAACTGTAAGAATCAAATATTTAACTCTAGGGAAGCTGGAAAATGAGAATATTTTAAAAAAAAGTGGTGTTCCTTTAAATGTCTCCATATAACCAATGCCTCGCCCTGGATTCATCTAAACCCAGTCCAGGAAACTGCCTCTGTATTGTATTAATCACTGTCTTGTTGCTTCAAACATAGCACCATTTTGAGAGATGTCAGCAACTTCTAGCAACTCTTAGCTAGGATTGAAAACATGTTCACACGGCAGGGTTAGTTGTAATGCTGTATTACTAAGCCATCAAGTGTACAACAGTTATTGAATGAAAACAATGCAAATTTCATTTGTTAAAAGGATAACTACAATTATAAACACATATTTTTGGAGTGATTAAGCCAAAACCAAGATGCATAAGGTGGTGCTCTCCCCCATTTGGCTTAGTATGAGATATTTTATGTCATCTACCGATACATTCTAACACTTCATTACAACATTTTGCAGAAATGAAATCTTTACTGTATATACATAATATGAGTGCTATAAAAATAACATCAGTCCGGTTATTTTAGGCGACACGTCCAGATATGATCAGGATTCTGTCAGCCGCACTTCATGTAGTTCTGAGGAGAGATATGTCTTTGAACCGTAGACTTTATGCCTGGTTACTGGGTGAGACATCCACATTTCTCACACTTTCCTTTTTGATGTTTGTCCCATTTTTACAATGATTCTTTACAATTTCTAATGATTTGAATATGCAATATTTTATCATTTAGAAGCCTATACTACTTGTAAGTCATCCTATTTCTAAAAGTAAATTGGACTGGTATTGACTTATCTGCAATAATTATTATTATTAGTGCATGTCAACAAGCAAATACGTTTACAACAACAGTTAACTGTTTTAACAGTATTTTGGAAATATATCCTAAGGGTTGTTAAACCAGTTAAAAAAACGTTCTGACCTTTTATGTGTTTATGTAAACATGTCATGTACTATGACAGCTTGCTCTCCTGTTTATAAACTAGTACGGTAATAAAAATCTTGTATGGTTAGCATTAGCATATATATATATATATATATATTATTTTGTTGGTTTGACTATTTGACTATTTTGTGTTTTACTCGCCACCTCTTTGCCGTGGATAAACTTTGTGGTAAGTTTGAATGCCATGAAAGCTGTAGCCTATTATCACATTTTCATATACGCTTTTTTCTTATTTTCTTATGTTTCTATTTAAGAAAAGTTCAAAATGATGTCATTGTTTACTCACCTTAATGTTGTTCTAATGCAGGGTTCACATCAGACGCAGTAGAGGCGGCAAGCACGAGTGTTAAGTAATGCAAAGATGCGAATTGGCATCCTGCGGTGCAGAAGGTGCGTTCCGCGCGAATTGAGCGTTGCCGCTGGAAACGCGCAAGTTGAAAATCTGGGTTAACCAATCAGGACCTTGCTGTAGTAGTGACATTATTACAGGAAGCGAGCGGAGTCTCAGTGGAGTCGCAGAAGATGTGAATTTCCACGTGAATGTCACAAATTCGTAGAATTTCACACGTGGCTTTCACGCGCGAATGAAGCGAGCATACTCAAATGTTCAAGCGTCCAACTACGTGCGAATAACGGGTTTTTGCCGCCTCTACCATGGCTGGTGTGAATGCACCATTAATCTGAATACATTTCTTTGCTTTCTGCTTAACACAAAGAAAGATATTTGTAATCAAGCAGAAAACAGAAGCACCATTGACTTCCATAGTAGGTAAACAAACTACTGTGGAAGTCAATGGTACTCAAAAACGGTTTGGTTACAAACTGCTCAAAATATTTTCTTTTGTGTTTAGCAGATTTGTAACAACATGTGGTTGAGTAAATGATGTAAAATATTTTAAATTTTTGGGTGAACTCTTCCTTTAACTGTGAATCATTTAAATTGTGCAGGTAAACTGAATATATTTACTCATTTTTATTTGCTGTTTGCGCGTGTGGTGGTGTTTCAGGTTTCGATAACAACGGTGGGAAAGCAGGCCCTCGCAGCACCCGACTGAGTAATCCAGAAGAGCATGTCACACACTACTTCAATACTTACTCCAAGGACATGCTTGTTCAGGTATGCCAAATGGTCATTCGAAAAAAAAAAGGACTCGTCTGATCAAATAGTATAGTTCTCACAAATAACTATATCAAAAGACCATTTTAGGTTTATCCAAAATTAGCTTATTGTCATCTTCAGAAGAATCCATTTTTAGTTTGTTGATCTGTGTGTTCTGAAGAGTTGGCATAAAATCTGTGCAATGCACAGGGGTCTAAAACATGATCAGAACTACAGAGACAGAGCTACATCAAATGCATCAAAATTTGAGTTACTTTTGAAGATCAAACCAATTTAGTTTGGTCTGCGTTGACACACAGGCGCATTTCATCAATAAGTCACTATGTGAGTCTTTAGTTCTTTTGGTGTTTTCTGTTTGCATGGCTTAGCTTGAGACACTAGGCACCGACATTTCAGGGACCTGCATTTACACTTGGGCTCAAGTTTTGGGTCTTTATGAGGGAGTTTTTTTTTTTATTGAAAAGGGAATTTGTTTGATTGGATGCCATCTGGTATGAACTTGTAAAGTTTAGCTTATTTATAACCATCTGTTTCTATAGCCTGCGCAGTCATGCATTAAGTATGAAATCTAAAGAGTGAACGCTTTGCGCAGTTGTACACATTTTATGGCAAAGCCAAACTTTTAATTTCAGGGGTAGTGTGTTTCAGGGGTATGTCTTAAGCCTGTCACCCACTAGGTGAGAAGTGCAGCATGGTGCCACGTTCCATCCTGACTATCACATTTATTTATAATTTTCTATGCGTACACTCGTGGAAAATATTGTTTTCATTTAAATGTGTTGCGTATCGCAACTTTGCGCTTCTCGTCCAGTGGGAGACCCCTTTAGCCATTCATACTAGGGTGATTCTCACGAAAACTTGGTTTTAAAAATGTCAAGCATGAAAATGTAAAAATTGCTTAAATTTACTTTATTTCCCACCAGACATTGAAAAACAAAGTCTGGAGTAAATTGGAACATTAATTTAAACACTTTTACTTATCATTTAACACTTTTTGTAACATAATTAAAAAAATTTGTCCTAAAAAATCTCATTACCGCAACAGTCAGAAAACATCAACACTGACATATTTTCAAAATGACATGACAAACCTGAAAGAACATAATTTGGAGATTCTGCACATGCATTTAAAATCAAAGTATTATGCTTCTATTAATTAAATTAACATTTAATAAGCATCTGTTGCGGTAATGATAATCAAAATGTCGTGTAAGCATTCTGACAAGACAATATTTCAAATTAACTGTAAAAAATGATCTTACCTGGTAGACATCTTGAAGTAACTGGTCCATGTGCTTGGTCACTCAAAATCAAACTTTATTAAAATTCTGTATGTGTGCTTAAACTGTTCTCAAAAAGTGTTGCGGAGGATGAGAACATCAGGCATGGACACATCATTTTCCAAATTTTTCTTCATTATTATTATACATAAATATTCAGTAAATATTTTTTCTGTCATCTAAAGTAGTCTAGAAAAACATCCATTTATTTTTTTTCTAAATATTTTTGTGTTAATTTGATTAAATTACAACATAACGCATGTTCAAACACAGCCGGACACATTGCGGTAATGAGAATTTCAGCAGAAAATGAGATAAAATTGACAAATTATAAATTCTTATGTTGAAATCACACATTGTGCAAGGTAGAACACAGTATTGTGCTAATTCTGATGCTTTTTAATATTACTATATTACATATTTTATAGCTAAAATCATTAGTGCCGTGGTGTTTCAATGGTTTCGTGAGAATCACCTACTAAGGTCAATAATTATAACAATATGATAAAGATATATTGTTTTAAGAGAGTAGCAGAGTCCACACCACTTATTACAACATCAACAACTATACAGAGGAACAATAAAGTGTGTCTATTCTTGTAGGCCATGGTGGGGATCCTGCAGGGGAAGGCCAGAGGAGGGGAGGAGGAGAGCGTCCTGATGCATGACTTAAAGCCATTTCGCATCCTCATCAGCTTGCTCGACAAGCCTGAGCTGGGTAAAGCATTTACTACATGAATCAGCACAACACTGCACAGTTTTTGGTATATATGCTTAAAGAGAGAGTTCATGGTTGTCCCTTACTTTTTATATGTTTTGGTCCACTAAGGCCCAGCAATCTTGGAGGATGTCCTGATTGAAGTGTTTCGCACCCTGCACACTCAATGCCGTGCTGAATTAGACCTTCAGAACCAAAACCCCTTCAGCAAGGACCAAACTCAGCTTAGCAGGTCTGAAATACATTGGATTTGCTTATTCTGGTGGCTATATTTAAACAGTTTACTTGAAACGGGCTTAACATTTGTCTGTTGATTCCTTTTTCAGCAAACTTCGAGAAAACAAGAAGACGGCGGAACTCATTAAAACAGCCAACCTTTTGTTTAACTCCTTTGAGCCGTACTACATGTGGGATTATATTGCACAATGGTTTGAGGAGTGCTGCAGGTGAGTGTTCATTTGATTTAAAGATGTATACTTTTTTAAATAGGGTGATTTCATTCTTGCTCAATGCTTCTCTTTTTTTTTAGATGGACTCAGATCAGTCAAGTCCCAGGGAAGAATGTGAAGTCTGAAACTTCAGCACGTTCATTGGTTGAATTCTGTGAGCTTGTGGACTTCCTTTTGGACATTGTTTCTTTGGTTGGTATTGCTTGTCTTGATGTTCACATGAAATTTTTTTTATTGAAACATAATTTCACAAGTTAAGTTCCACTATCACCCTTTCTCTGCTGTATGAAAATGACTACTGCTACAGAAACACAAAAAGAGATTTGAGGAGCTCAGATGCAAAGCCACTAAATGCCACATGCATCAAAAATAGGATAATATATTAACCAAACGCTCTTATACAAAAGCACATATTATACGTTCATCAAATACTTTAGCTTCAAATCCGCCCCGGGTTCATTGAGAAATACCGCTTGGTTGGCTGAAAGCATTAAAGGGGACATTTCACAAGGCTTTTTTAATAAATCTTTTATGTCCCCAGACTATGTATGTGAAGTTTTAGCTCAAAATACCATATAGATAATTTATTATAGCGTGTTAAAATTGCTATTTTGTGGCTGTATCCTTTAAAATCCAAATGAGCTGATCTCTGCACTAAATGGCAGTGCAGTGGTAGGATAGTGCAGATTAAAGGTTGGTATTATTATAGTAAGATCCCCTTCTGACATCACAAGGGGAGCCAAATTTCAATAACCTATTTTTTCCACATGCTTGCAGAGAATGGTTTACCAAAACTAAGCACCTAAACATGAAAAAATGTCAGATTTTCATGATATGCCCCCTTTAAAAGTCTGATTTAAAAAAAAAAAACATGACAGACACACTTGAAGGGTTTTGCATCTTCATTTGTTCACATGTATTACCTATATCAGTGGTTCTCAAACTTTTTACAGTATGACAGATCTTTTCCTTATAGTGACATCGGGCTGTCAAGATTAAAGGAGGACAATTGAAGAAGTTTATATTACATATGTGACCCTGTACCACAAAACCAATCTTGAGTATCACGGGTATATTTGTAGCAAAAGCCTACAATACATTAAATGGGTCAAAATTATACATTTTTTATGCCAAAAATCATTACGATATTAAGTAAAGATCGTGTTCCATAAAGATGTTTTGTAAATTCCCTACTGTAAATATATATAAAAATGTATTTATCATTAGTAATATGTGTTGCTAAAGACTTCATTTGGTCAACTTTTTAAGGTGATTTTCTCAATATATTTTTTTTCGCACCCTCAGATTCCAAATTTTCAAATAGTTGTATCTCGGCCTGATATTGTCCTATCCTAACAAACCATACAACATCAATGGAAAGCTTATTTATTGATTTTGATTTCGGATAATTCACCCATATGACTGGTTTTCTGGTCCAGGGTCTTGTATAGTACACTGGATATCCAACGTGCATTGTAGGACCATATTTGATTTGAGAGTAAATTCTCATTTTTTGATAAATTACTCTTTAACTATATATATATAAAAAATTCAAAGCTACTTGAGTCATTTTTGCCACACTTATGGATTGTGATTATCCATAGCTTTGACATATTCTGCATATGCCCCACTTAGTATGTTTTTTGTTATTTTCAAGTGAAAAGCTTATGAGAGTTTCAGATCCTCAGGACTTAGTGAGAGTTTGTCTAACACTACTTGTAAACCATTTCTAAAATTTCCTAAAAGGTTTACAAAGTGTGTTTTCTGTCCTCTTCTCTGCTTGCTTTTGTCTTTTGAAAATCTTTGCCCTTTCTTTCTTTTCCTTAAAGCCTACTAGAAGCATGAGGGTTATCTGCCAGGTACAGTACTGCTCTTTCTTGCTTCTTTACTGCACTCGGGTTTGGCAACCTTTCCACAAACATCCATATTGCTTCTGTTTTACATCATTATATAGCACAATTTAAAATTGTTACAAATGTGGTAAAACTTTTAAATTATTCGATTTATTACATGGTTATTAAACCACACATGTTTATCTATGGATGTTGGGGAAGGTAGAACTGTAATTTTGCATGCTTTGTACTTTTTTTTTATTGCTTACCGGTTGTTTAAGATCCTAAACTTGTTACAGTTGCAAATTCCGTTTTTGTCTCACACACAACATTTAAACAGTTCGATATTTTAATTTCTGCGTTTTTAACCATCACTGTCAATGATACGGGCTCTTACTGACTGCAATTCTGTGCTTGTACTCTTTTCTCACATGTCTCTCACTCGGTCTCTATTGGTCTTTCCAGGAGACATACATAGAGATCCAGACCGAACATTTACCTCAGCTGCTCCTGCGAATGGTTTCTGCTCTTACCACACACCTGCAGGCTCTGGGCCTCGGAGAGCTCACCTACTGTCTTCGCCTCTGCTCAAAGATCCTCAGCAAAGTTCAGCCCCCATTGGTGTCACCCCTTGCACTGCCTCCTGGATCGTCCACAGCGGCCACTACCCCTTCAGCAAGAGACAGAGAGGAGAAAATGGTGAGTCATTTACTGTTCAGACTATCGTAAAAAATCAGACATGGGTCACATTTGGGCAAAAAAGTCGAATTTGGGCCACTTTTGCCTGCAGTGTGAACGTAGCCTTAAGGTACATTCACATTATAAGGGACTAGTAGTAGCAGAGCGACGCAATCTCATTGATTTCAATGGAAGCTCGGCGGCATCCACCGACTTGAGCGACAGTGACCGTTGACCGCTGGATGGGCGTGTCCAGTCACGTGACAAAGTTGAGAAATGTTTAACTTTATGCAAATTATGAGCGACAATCGGGAGCGACTACCAACGAGAACAAAGCAGGGGAGTTCACGTCATCCGTCTCTCGTCAGTTACTGGAGTGGACGTTACTCATTAGTTTATAACAACTAGATATAGAAACGCCTCTTTTGAAAGAGACGAGTGACACACAGCGACAATGTCGCTTTTAATGTGAATGCGGCTTTAGTTGTTCAAAGTTTATAACTGTTTGTATAACGTTGAGTTTATGGAGGCAGGAGTGTCCACAGTATTAGTTTGTTTAAAGGTATAGCAGAAGATTTTCTTTTTCGGGTGGATCATCAAGACTATTGGTCATCCCAGTTGTCAATCATTCTGGTGATATGTTGACGTAAGGCCGTCGTACGTGCTCGTCCCAAGGTTCGCTTTCTGCACATGCGCACTTTCAGGTGTATATGTGTGGTGGTCAACGGTTTCAGCCATTCATTGAAGCTCGCGTTCTCATCATTTTTTTGTTCAAAATATCTGAGGGTCACAAGAGAAAAAGTGTCTATGAATTGTATGACAAGAAGAGAAGGCCTCTTAAGAAAGCAACAAGACCAGAGTGTTTTTGGGAGACTATTTCACACGCTGCCGTGTGCTAAAAGCACAGGTTGGTTTTCCTACACAAAGTTTCTACTTGATAGGTAAAGTTTAGCATGCTTTTTGGAGTAATCCATTTAAAATCACTGCTAGTAAAAGTTGATGTAAGCTGTGATTAGAAATGCTAGCCCTGGCACAAGTCACGAACCGCGCAGAAACTGTAAACATGCTGACAGCAACTTGTAAACAGAGCGAAAAGAATAACTAGGCTCGTGCACACGTTTAATTGACGTTCCCTCTCTGGAGCAGGTAGAGTGTTGCGCATGTGTATTTTTGTGCATTTTTTTTATGAAGTGGAAGAAAAATCTTTTGGAAAATCTTCTGCTATACCTTTAAGACTAGCCAATGTCCTGTTTGCTACTGTATACAAGCACTGGCCTGAAAAGAACCATCCCTTTGCTTTATGGTTTTTCCTCTGTGCTGGCCTTCAGACTCCCTGTTTGGAGTTCGGACAGGATGGTCCAGGGTCCACACTCATTAGCCCTGACAGAACTTTGTGAGGGCATGCGTGCCATGGCCTGTTTGCTACCTGACTGGGACGATGTGTCTCTACAGTGGGTGTAGCATGATTAAAATAATTCCAGACTCGCTGGATGGTGCCAGCTTGCAGAGAGGGAATACGTATGACATGTTCATGCTTAGCTGTGTTCCTGTCTCTCTAGTGGGAGCCAAGTGTGGTCTTTGAGACCAAAAAATCAGTAATTTCCACTCAGGTGAAAATAGCTTTTAACCTCCCAAGCCTCCCTGTTTCCCCCCTCTGGGGTGCATGTATCACAGTGCTCTCCACCTGAGCCTGGCTCTGGGGTGCTTTTAGGGTTTGTTGCCAGTCTACAGCATTATAGGAAAGGTGTTATTTGAGAGTGAAAGATAGGAATGCCAAAACTGTTATGGGCAACAAATGGCCTCTGTTTTCACAGGCATGAAATTGCTGTCCCTATTAAATCTAACAATATATCAACGTGATGCAATAAAATTAGTTGAAGTATTGAACTGCCTTGACTGTTATACAGAATTGTTGAATAACCACTCACATTGTCATATTGATTATGACAATGCAGCTCAGTTGGTAGAGCATTGCGTTAGCAGTGCAAAGGGCGTAGATTCGAGTGCCAAGGAACATGAATACTGATAAATCGTAAAACTTGAACGCACTGCAAGTTACTTTGGATAAAAGCAACTACCAAATGCAAAAAATTTAAATGTAATGTTCTGCACAGTTGAAAGAAATATCATTTTCCAATCTTTTAATCTTGCTCAGGCCCTGCCGATTGCACTAGAAATTCCCAATGTATTTGAGGATGGAGAGAACCCTTCAAGCAGCAGTGGATTCACAGACTTTATCCAGTACCGGGGTGAACGTGGGACGCCAACTGATAGCGTGCCGCACCGTGAGGATGACTCATCCAGCCCTGAAGAAGCACCCAAACCGAAACCCAAATCTGGGATCGGTAGTTCTGCCCACAGCAAACCCCAGGGCAAGCCAGTGATGCAGTGCTGCCTCGAGCATTTCCAGCAGTTCCTTTGTCTCCTCGTGAAGCTTTACATCATCCCGGGAGGTCACACAGAGCCTGGAAAGGTCTGCAGTGCTGAGATGGACACTCTTGCGGTGGTAGCCGATAAAAGAAGGTATGATGTTTTTGCAGAGCAGACGTCTTCTGAGCAGAAAGAGTGTCTGGATGCATTTACGGCTGCTTGCCAGCTGTTCCTGGAGTGCTCCAGTTTTCCAGTCTACATTGCTGAGGGCAACCTGAAGTCCTCACCCACCAGAGAAGAGCAGCCAGGTAAACAATTAACAAAGATACTTATGTTTAATCATTATTGCTTAGTGGTAGAGCATTGCATTAGCAGTGCAAAAGGTCATGAGGTTGAACTCCGGGAACACAATGCTGATCGCCCCAATGCCATCCGATATGTATACAACTTCCTTCCTTCAGATTTTTATATTATTTAAAAATGCCACCATTATAGTATTATTATTATTATTATTATTATTATTATTATAGACTACTTATTTTATGATATTACATCACAATTCATTACAAGCACCAGTGATATTTTAAGTTATCCTTATAATAGTGCTTGTATGTGTGTGTTATGTATCACATATCATGAAAATCTGACTCTTTCCACTTTTAAGTGCTATAATTGGGTCCTATAAATGTGAAAAAGATCAACAGTAAAAAAAAATCTGAAAGCATGTGAAAAAATAGGTCATTGAAATTTGGCTCCCCTTGTGATGTCAGAAGGGGATAATACAGCCCCTTAATCCAGTCACGGTACTGCCATTTAGTGCAGGGAACAGCTAATTTGCATTTTAAATTTACAAAGTGGCAATTTTAACATGCTATAATAAATTATCTATATGTTATTTTGAGCTAGAATTTCGCATATGTCCGCTCGGGACACCAAAGATTTATTTACATTTTTACAAAAGTCTTGTGAAATGTCCCCTTTAATGTTTCAAGTACCGTAAAAGCCAATAAAGTGACAGCACTTGTTTGTGTTCAGCTGAAGAAAAGAATCATTTATCTTTATCCGTTTAAACATGATTCAAATTTCCTTCCAGGTGAAAGTGTTCAGCCAGCATCTTGGCTTCAGACTCTGATGGACGCATGCTGTTTAGCTGCTGATTTCACTATTCAGGCAGTGGCTATCTCTCTTGTCATGGACCTTGTCGGTCTGACACAATCAGTAGCTATGGTGACTGCTGAGCGTGTGGCTAGTCCAGACTCGGACCAACCAATGAGTCCTAGCCAAGGGCGCGTTGCGGTGGTGATTCGGCCGCCACTCACACCAGGGATCTTGAAGTACATTTCAGAGAAAACTGATTTCTTCAAGGTTTGGATATCTTCTTTTGCACTTTCATTTTATTTTCAGTTTCTCCTTTTATTCTTATCACCATCTCACTTTTTGGTTGCAGAATGTAGCACTTATATTATGGGATCAATTAGGAGAAGTGACCCCCCAGCATCACAAGCGCAGTGTGGAGCTCTTTTATCAGATTCACAACTTGGCTCCCTCCCCAAGCATCTGTGAAGATGTCATTAGCCAGCAGCTCATGCATCGGGACAAGGTTGGTCATTTATGGGTGTACATGCATGTGTGCAAATGTTGTAGAAATGGAAACCAATAACAATATAACACACAAATCTTTACATCTTCTTAAATTACCAAACTCTCTTTTTAGAGGATACGCTTGGAGGCCCATGTAAAGTTCTCTGTCCTCTGGCACTTGACCAGAGACCTGAACATTACGAAGTCCTCCCCTTTCAATCGCACCTTTGACAGGTAACAGCAGATTGCAGTAATGATGCAAATATTACTTTGAGAAACCGTGTTTATAGTTCTTTTAAAATCTGAACCATTTTCTACCTCCTCTCCTGTTGTAGGTCTCTTTTTATCATGTTGGACAGCCTCAGTTTTTGGGATGGCTCGGTGAGCGCTGTTGGCCGGGCCTGGCTGAACCAAGTTTTGCAGAGACATGATATCGCTCGTGTACTTGAGCCTCTGCTGCTTTTGCTTCTTCACCCTAAAACCCATCGCGTGTCCATCCAGCGTGTTCAAGCGCAGCGTCACCTTGCACAGGCCTTTCCCAACCCATCAGAACAAGAGCCCTCTGACCCCATTTACATGAGGGATGTGAACTGCCCTGATAGTAAGATGCCTTTATTTTAGTATTAAAATGTATTTCTTAGCTGCCACCAAAAATATATATTAATGAACATTTATTTGTCCCCTTTGCAGATTATGGCCAGATTAGTAGCCACAGAGGTGTCCACGTGTCCGGCAGAGGCCTCCCATTGGATGACATGGAACCTTTCAGCCTGACGGTTAACCCCTTAAGTGACAGTCTTTCACTCTTGAGCCTTAGCAGTGAGAACCTGCAGCTCTGTGGTGAATATCAACCTCCGGATCAGCAGGGAGAGGCCCAGAGCTCGGATTCAAGTGGGTCCCAGTCGTCCACTGTGGACAATGGGAGCTTTGATGAACCGGAGGGAGGTGGTAACACTTTTAATATATGTGGTCATGAGCTTTGTCGGTCCTCTTCGATGGAGGAAGTGTGCTTGCACAAGACTGTTTCTGCTGTTCTCGCTGAGGTAGTGGACAGGGTGGTGGAAATAGTGGAGAAAGGGTCTATCGACACACCATCATCTCCTGAGGCATGGGCTCAGACAGACTCTGATAGCTCCAACTCCTCCACAGATATGTCCACTGAGCCATGCATCGCCCTGACCTCCTTCCCCAATACCCAAGCCAGGACGCTCCCAGAACTGGTTGCAGGAGGGACTTTGGAGTTCCTGGCTGTTGCCTCAATTGAAGCTTCAGGGGAAGAGGCGCATCGGGAAGGCATAGCTCGCCATAGCTCTTCTCCTTCGATCGTTACTCTTCCAGACGGCGGTGGCAATGGTATCCTTGAACATAGCCTCCAGGTCGATGACCCACAACGCAAGCGCAGCCACAGCAGCACCCAGCTCAGCCTAAAGGGTAAGATTATGGAGCGACTAGTGGATAAATCGCCAGGGGCCAAGCCCAAAATCAAGAAGTCCAAGAGGAAAGAAGATGAAAGGCGTAAGGCCAACCAGGCAGAGAAGAGCCGCCCACCCAGCATCTTCTTCGGGGACAGTCTCGACTTGGAGAATTGGTATAGCTGTGGGGAGGGCGAAGTGTCTGAGATTGAGAGCGATATAGGCTCCCCTAGCTGTGGGGCGGGAGTACCTCGCACATCTGGGACACCTGCTCGGTTTAACATCCATCCTCTGTACCAGCATGTTTTGCTTTATCTTCAACTGTATGATTCCTCTCGTACTCTTCATGCGCTCACCGCCATTGCAGCCATGCTTCGTGCCTTACCAGCAGGATTTGTAAGCGCCATCTCCACCACAAGCATAAATAACACATACACACCACAACTGTCTCTTCTGCAGAACCTGTTAGCACGCCATCGCGTCTCTGTCATGGGCAAGGATTTCTACTGCCCCATCCCACAAGACTCTCACTCGCACTCATTCCGAAGTGCGATGTTCCTGGAGATCATCATCTCCCTTTGTCTCTATTTTTTGCGAAGCTATTACTCGGCCCATGTTGACGCCACAGCACAGGACCTGGCTGGCAATCATGCCATGCAGCTGACCAGCGTGGAGGTCTTAACGCTTCTTTTCAACGAGCTTTCCAAGGTCACCGGTGGCTCAGCCAAGGGCTTTGCCAGCTTCATTTGTGACGTGCTATCCAAATGCAAGGTGCAGAAGGTAGTGCTCCATTGCTTGCTCTCCACCATCTTTAGCGTGCAGAAATGGCATGAACATCGCATCCGTGGCACCAATGTTGCGGCAGTTGAGGAGGGTCTTTCAGAGGACAGTGTCATCAATCTGTCAGAGGACCAGCTGGATAACTGCAGCGCCATACAGTCCCAGCTCCTGCGCTTGTTACAGAGCCTGGTGGTGTTAGAGCACCGTGTGCTCATCCCAGCGGACGAAGTTGGTGAAGGAGGTCCAGGGACTACTGCGTCTATTGGAGGAGCTAACGGCCCCGGGTTTGGTTTTGAGCTGATCGGAGGCGAGGTAGAGCATGTCAACCCGCAACAACCGATGACCTCACTGCAGTACTTGCATGGGCAGCCTATCACGGCGCAAGGGATGTTTCTGTGTGCGGTAATCCGGGCCCTGCATCAGCACCATGCCTGCAAGATGCACCCACAGTGGATCGGCCTCATCACAGCCACTCTGCCCTACATGGGAAAAGTGCTTCGGCGAGTGGTCGCTTCTGTTACGCTGCAGCTGTGCAAAAACCTTGACAACTTTATACAGCAATACCGCTATGAGACAGGCTTGACAGACACCAGGTAAACAGTCTGCTGGGTAAACAGGAATAGGGACATCATTTGTTTATAAAGAAATGTATGTAATCTTTAAAGATAAACAGAAAACAGACATTATTGATATGAATCATTAATCAATAGCTCAGTTATTGCATTAACATTGTAGTTATATAAATATAAATACAAATCTATTATGCACTCTTGAAGCAAAGCCTTGTGAGAGTTAATGTGTGTGTGCAATTTTTCTAGGCCTCAGTGGATGGCACTGGGTATTCCTCCTGACCTGATTCTGACTTTACTAGAAGGAATGACAGCCATAATCCATTATTGTCTGCTAGACCCAACCTCACAATATTACCAGGTGAGGGCGCTAGTTGACCCTTTTTTGTGTCGCAGGCAGTTCGCTGTAATCTCTTGTAAAGGGCTTTGCTTTAATAATATATGTGATCCTGTCTGTAAAATCAAAAAGAATAAAAGCATCAAAGTTTTAGTGATTAAAATTTTAATCATTGACATGACCTTAATCAAGATTAAATTTTTACAAAACGTTCTTTACAAGTAGAAAACAATAAATCACAAAAAAATTTAGTTGGACAGGCAAGGTCACTTATTGTCTAATTCTTAAATCATTAACTTGTAAGATCCATTCAGTGTTCTTTAAGTTTATGTGCATGTATCCATTAGCTCCAGGCAAATGTAGATCAGAAGCATCTTGCAGAGGCCCGGGCCGGCATTCTCTCCATCTTGCACACCATCATGTCCTCTGTAACCCTGCTGTGGGGAGTCCTTTATCTGGTTGACAGCTCTGACAGGCCAGCTGCAGCCTCTGCCTGCTCCTCCTCCAACATCAACTTAGGATCTACAAAGGTATCACAGTAACACTAGAGTTAAGATGGCCTGTTTAAAGGAAAACACCACAGTTTTTCAATATTTTACTATGTTCTTACCTCAAATTAGACAAACTAATACATGTCTATCGTTTTTCAATGCATGCACTTAATCTTTGTACAGTGCGTCGTGAATGTGTTAGCATTTAGCCTAGCCCCATTCATTCCTTAAGATCCAAACAGGGATGAATTTAGAAGCCAACACTTCCATGTTTTCTTTATTTAAAGTTACATAAGTAGTTTAAAAAAAATTGTAAAAGATTTTTTTTAAGTGGATAAAAAATGAAAATGATATTGTATAGCGAAAGAGCTCTCACGTTTTATTTTGTGCCACCATACTTACTCGTGTAACAGTCTTCAAATAGGGAAAACCTGGAAGTGTTTGGTGGCTTCTAAATTCATCCCTGTTTGGATCCTACGGAATAAATGGGGCTAGGCTAAATGCTAACACATTCACGACGCGCTGTACAAAGATTAAGTGCAAACATTGATAAAAGATAGGTATGTATTCATTTGTCTAAGTTGAGGTCAGAACAAAGTAAAATATTGAAAAACGGTGGTGTTTTCCTTTAAGCATGTGCTTCGATCTTGTCTTTAGTCCTTATTCTGTGTTTACAATCTAATAATTTTCCTGGTTGTTCACAGAATCTCCGGCAGCAAATTCTGGAGCTGCTGGGCCCAATCTCAATGAATCACGGTGCTCACTTCATGGCAGCTATTGCATATGTGTGGAATGAAAGGAAGCAGACCAAAGCTCCAACTAGAAACAAGGTATGAACAACCCTAAAAACTTTCAATTTATTAATCCAAAGCGTCTTAAAGAGCACACTTAAAGAGAAAGGTATTTCATTCATATTCGTGTTTTCTGGAAATCAAACCACCAAACTTTGCAGTGCCACTGCTAATGTAATTCTCTACAAGTTCGGCTACAGAAAAACTTTTAGCATAATGAATCTTGAGACTTTTGACTTTTAAGAATGTGTCTGTAATTTAGGTAATACCCACGGCCAGCGAGGAACAGCTTCTCCTTGTAGAACTTGTTCGTTCAGTAAGCGCTATGAGAACTGAGACGGTGATCCAGACAGTGAAGGATGTCCTTAAACAACCACCAGCCATTGCCAAAGAAAAGGTATTGTTAAAGCAGACATATCATGCTTTTAAATCTGTCCTTTTTACATATAAATCATCTATTTGTGGTCTATGTAAAGCGAAACTGCAATCCTTGGGTCTGAATTCCTCATTATTATAGCCCCACAGGCCCCCTTTCTACCCCTTTTCTGATGTGCATCTGAGAGCAACTCGTTTTGGTACTGTCTTTTTAAATGCACGTCATACCCTGCCCCCTCTCCAGGTTGCAGAGGTGACACTCGGTTAAACTCCACCCCGTTCGGCCATTTTTGTAGTTTTATAGCAGAGATACGATTATCTAGCTGCACAGAAACTTTTTATTTACTCGTTATTCACAAAATGTCAACAACGGAAGACTTGTCCACCCAGCCTTATATGTTCGCGCCAGAGTCGGAAACGGACTGAGAGGAAAATGAAGACGACGAACCTGCAGAACAACGTCTTCATATGAAGGTATCGCAATGGTGTGAGGCTGCACCCTCCGGAGGTCGCATATCTAGGCTGCATACGTCATCAAGACGGTCTTATTTCAGAATATTAACAATTATAAAGTTTACTATTATTCTTAGTTAATCGTAAGTTGTTGTAATATGCTCATGACTTGCAAATGTGATGCTCAGTTAACTTAAACCAGGCTTGATGCCCAAAAGCGATCTCCGCAGGCTGCAGCCTTCGGAGTGAGAAACAGCACTGCTAAACCATGACCACCGTGTACTTTACTTTTTTACTTTAAGTTATAAACTGCTTACCGAAGTGCTCTGCTCGTCGTCTCCAAAGAAAGAAGTAATTGACTCCTCAATCAGACGAAGTCTATCGGCAAATCCTTCTTTATACTGGTGGAGATTGGTGAAGTAGTTATCCTTAAAGTGCCTCGGGCACACAAAAATGACTTTACCCACAGATGTGAGTACATTTCTTACGCTCTCGTAACTTCTGCATCCTTGAGCTTGGACTACAATATCGCAGCGAGAAATATAAAATGGCGGATTGCTCGTAGTGTTGGGCTGGAAGTCGATGTCCTTATTTAGCAGTTCCGCTGCAAATACTGTGACGTAATTGTTCAAAAAACGTAATAGATAATAGAAAAATCAGAACCGGTTGGAAAATATGACCAAAACAGAATATAAAGATATCAACAAAGCACCTGAAGAGACTAATTTCAACTTTTATGTACTTATAAACACTACAAATATACAACAAAATGCATTTAAGAGCCAAGAAAGTGGATTTAGCATGATATGTCTCCTTTAAGGAAAAGCAAACTATTCATATAGTAATTATGAATGTTGGATTGTCAGTGTTAAAACTGTTGCAGATTTAATGCTCAGTTTGGTATTTCTTTATTTCACAGAAGCATCTTTCCCTGGAAGTCTGCATGCTTCAGTTTTTTTATGCTTATGTGCAGAGGTGTGTGTATATCTTTATCTTTAACATCAATATGAAAAGTATGTATATGTATTTTTTTGCAAGTAAGCTTTTATCTCCTGCAGGATTCCAGTGTCTAGTCTGGTTGATAGCTGGCCTTCGCTCTTGGCCTTGCTGAAAGAGTCTGTGCAGCTCAGCTTACCCGCTCCTGGACAGTTTCTGATACTTGGGTATGTGCTTTCACACAGATCTAGACATGCAAAACCCTTTAAAGGTCGAATACGTAGAATTTTTACCACTAGATGGCGCCAAAACACAATAACATCAAATGACGTTGTTTAATGACGCTCTGAAGCAGTGTGGAATTATGGGATTTGTAGTCTTTAACTCAACCGCTGATGGCCATCAATCAGACGCGAACGAGAAATCACGTTGACGGATAAGGTAATCAAGTCTTATAAATGTTGCGTTTGATGACATTGTTTATTTCATTATGTAAGTTTATATGTGATGTTCAAAACGAAATTGTTAGTCATAGCAATATTAGTCCATATTCGATGGTTAACACAGCACAGAATTAAGTTTTCAACTTACAATCTACAATGTTTTTTCACATAATGTATTGACAGTACAAATCTTATTGTGAAGTGTCTTAAAATGACCATTTATATTGCTGTACAATACATCTTGATGTGCATATCGTCCGCGGGAAGACGCGCTGATTACAGTCTACACACTAATGTTGTGATCAATATAATAGCATACGTTTTTTGAAGGGTTACGAATCAAAACAACTCACCCATCGCGTAAAACACAAGCAGGATCAGAATCTCTGTCTAGTTAAATGTCGCGAAGCTCTCTCCATCCAGATAATGCAACACCAAATTGATCCTCATTCTTTCTCTCGTTTTGTTCCAAACTCTTCTTGGGTCGTTTGGTTGGCCCGTACATTTACGGGAGCAGTCTTCGCTGACACAACCAGTGGCAGACGGTAAAAAGTAATCCATAAATCTATAAGCAAGCACGTAGCCCGACAGGCGCTAACGCATAGTTCTGCATTTGTCCACGACACTGGCTGGGTCCGAAAACTCAAGGCAGTGACTTGTTGCCTTGCTGCCTCATGAGGCCATGACTTCGGAGGCATGAAGGCAGCGAAGGCATGAAGGCAGCGTGTTTGAAATATAAACAGAGAGCGCCTTTGTGATAACTAATCACATATTTGAAAACTACAATACTAATTTCTCGCTAGAAATGCAATTAAAATGTGTAAAAAGTGAAAATATACATTTATTTACACTAAATTTGTGCTCCAGTCGCTTCCTTGGCCGCCATTTTATTTTTTTGAACTCGACCACTGTTGTCATGTTTTTACGTCAGTAAAGGCGGTGACAAAGGGTCACATGGATATTAACGTCATTGATAGGAGACTGCACTGCCCCGTGTCAATGTTTTGAATGGCAATTTTCTCACGATTTACAAGTAGTTGAAAACATTACAGATATTGATAGTAATCAGCTGGACAAAATATATAACATTGGCTTAGTGGTTTTTCTCACAGACTCCGCCTTATGGATGTAGACACACGTTTGGATGTAGTCCAAAGCACATGTGTACCTGTAAGCGCTCTACCCCCTACTTTGCATTGGGGAGGGGAACAGAAGCTTTTTATGCGTTTAAAGAGAAAAATAGCGCGTTTTTCATTGCAGCCATAAATGGCCATGTTTAACATCGTGTAATGAAAGATCTTTTGAGCTGAAACTTTACAGACACATTCGGGGATACCAGTTTTTTTTTATATACCAGACTATTTTTATATTGCTGAAAACACTTAGGTAAGGGGCCCCTTTAGGTTCAGTAGTTTCACTTTAATAGCAATATAAAGGTTATTAGTCAATAATGGAAATACCTTATTTTTACAAATGTTACTTCATTTCATTGGTATTTACCAAATTTGACATTCTTTAGCTGCAAAACTCATCGTTCAGACAATAAATCTTCCAGGCACTTGAGGTTTTTGCTAAAAAAAGCCTACGTGCCTTTTAACGGATTCTGCCAACAAAGCGGTATTTTTGAACGGCCTTAGGTGGAGATTAAAGGAATAGTCTACCCTTTTGCCATATTAAACTATGTTATTACCTCAACCTAGACAAATTAATACATACGTATCTTTTTTCAATGTGTGCACTGTACAGCGTGTTGTGAATGTGTTAGCATTTAGCCTAGCCCCATTCATTCCTATGGTACCAAACGGGGAAGCCACCAAACACTTCTGTGTTTTCCCTATTTAAAGACTGTTACATGAGGAGTTATACCAGTAAGTATGGTGCCACAAAATAAAACTTTTTTGGTACCATAGGAATGAATGGGGCTAGGCTAAATGCTAACACATTCACAACACGCTGTTCAGTGCACGCATTGAAAAAAGATAGGTATGTATTAATTCGTTTAGGTTGAGGTAATAACATATTTTAATATGGCAAAAGGGTAGACTATTCCTTTAAGCAAATTTGAAGCGAAGGGAATTAATGAACGCAAAATACATGCCGAGAGCATTCGGTCAATATCATTACCTCAGTTTTGACAGTGGTGGCGGCGTTTAGGGGCTTTTGCATCTGAGCTCCTCGTATATTGTTTATTTCTTATGTTACATTAAGTGTTTCTTTATTCTGTAGTGTTCTGAATGAGTTTATCCTCAAGAATCCCACCCTGGAGAGCAAGAAGGACCAACGAGAGCTACAGGTGACTTTTCTCATCAATTACTGTGCACATGCTTACAAAGCATTTTTCAACATGATTCGGTGATATCACTATTTTCGGTAATGGTACCATAGTAATACGAATATTTTGGACACTACCGTATGGCAATATCAAATGTTATATGTATATAACTATCATTCAGTAAGTGGTGCTGGCATTAGTATCTGATACCATGTCAAGGATTGAACTACCACAGTGCTTTTTGTAAAGATACTTGTGAAAAATACTTTCTAATTTTAGCTGAAATATCTGCTATTTCACTTCACAAATTTTACATTTAAATTAAACTATCATGAATGCCCAGGATGTAACCCATAAGATCGTAGAGGCCATTGGCACGATTGCTGGCTCATCTTTAGAACAAACCACATGGCTGAGAAGAAACCTGGAGGTCAAACCTTCTCCTCAGATCATGGTGGAGGGTTCCAGTCTGGAGACGGATGTAGAAGGTGAGTGACTGTCTGTGTGGATGTAGTCTCATGTGTCATACACAGCTGCATGGAGAGTCGCTAACTAACAGTATGTGCTTTTCAGACTTAATGCTTACAGTGATGGAGGCATCCAGCTTCACTCCATCTGTTTACAGCGTTCATGCCCTCACACTGCTGGCAGAGGTAAACACAAACATCTGCACAACCGAGTGGTTTGAAGCCCAAGATTTGGACTTTGCAAGGAAGTTGTATATACTATATATTCATTACAGTGTAGTGCAATGTGCAGGAGTGCATAATGAAGCATGCTCCTTACCCAATTTGTGTGTTTTTGTGTTGACGTCTTTGCGTTTGTGTGGTTTGGTGAAATGCATGCTGACGTTTAAATACATCTGGCTTTATTGCAGGTACTTGCTCATCTATTAGATATGGTCTTCTATAGTGATGAAAAAGAGAGGGTTATCCCTCTGCTGGTCAACCTCATGCATTATGTGGTGCCCTACCTGCGCAACCACAGGTACTTTCCTTCAAATCTACTAAGTTGACTTTTCATTAAATGTATAGTGTTGTGAATTTTCACTACAATGAATTTGAAGCTTTTAGGAACTGACTTTCAGTTTCTTTCCACCAGCGCTCACAACGCCCCCAGCTACCGTGCATGCATACAGCTGCTGAGCAGCCTTAGCGGATATCAGTACACACGGAGAGCCTGGAAGAAAGAAGCTTTTGACTTGTTTATGGACCACACGTTTTTCCAGATGGACTCCTCGTGTGTTAGCCAGTGAGTGACATCATGTACAGTACATTTCCTTTGTGGTTGGGACACAGCATTTTGCACATCAGTTCACCACATTTCTCTCTCCCTTTCAGCTGGAGAGCGATTATAGACCATCTGATGACTCATGATAAAACCACATTCAGAGACCTGATGAGTGAGTCTTCCCTTTATACTAAACGTGGCTTCCTTAATGTCTATGTGTCCGAGTGTTGTAAAAGCACATCTGTGTGCAGCCCGAGTTGCCGTGGCCCAGAGCAGCTCCCTGAGTCTTTTCACCAATCGAGACGCAGAGCTTGAACAGAGAGCCATGCTACTCAAAAGATTGGCCTTCACCATATACAGCAGTGAGGTAGACCAGTATCAGAAGTACTTGCCGGACATCCAAGGTACATGCTAACGAACATACCAGTACCTGATCTTTAAAGAGACACTCCACTTTTTTGAAAATATGCTCATTTTCCAGCTCCCCTAGAGTGTGGTATCACTTTTAGCATAGCTTAGCATAATCCATTGAATCTGATTAGACCATTAGCGTCGCGCTCAAAAATAACCAAAGAGTTTTGATATTTTTCCTATTTAAAACTTGACTCTTCTGTAGTTACATCGTGTATTAAGATCGACAGAAAAAAAAAGTTGCGATTTCTAGGCAGATATGGCTAGGAACTAGCCATATCAAGGAATTTTCTGCCGTACTATGGCTACAGCAAGCGCAATGATATTACGCAGTGCCCAAAAATAGTCCCCTTGGTAACTTTCAATAGCAGCGAACTATTTTCAGGCACTTTCTAATTTACCGTCGGTCTTAGTACACAATGTAACTACAGAAGAGTCAAGTTTTAAGTAGAAAAAAATATCGAAACTCTTTTTTGAGCGCGATGCTAAATGGTGTCCCTTTAAATAAACTTGAAATAATGCTCAATATGTGTTGATGTGATTTCAGAGCGTCTTGTGGAGAGCCTGCGACTTCCTCAGGTGCCCATCCTCCATGCTCAGGTCTTCCTCTTCTTCAGAGTGTTGCTGCTTCGCATGTCACCCCAACACTTGACCTCACTCTGGCCCACTATGATCACCGAGCTGGTGAGAACAGGATCACTATATTACAATAATATTCTATTACATCTTGAGTAAACTTATAAGCTTTTGGCTTAGAAAGTGAAATAACAGGAGGTAGTAAAAATAGTTTTTTGTACATGTATCTTTTTTCTTTTCTTAGGTTCAGGTGTTCTTACTCATGGAGCAGGAGGTCACTGCAGACGAGGACATCACCAGGTTTTAATATCATTAAAAATATCCGATTGACCATTTTCAACTGCTTATCTAAAGTATAATATATTTGCTCAATATGGGTGACTGTAAAGTACTGATGGCTGTGGTCTCTGGTCGTTTTCCAGAACCTCCTGCCCTTCAGTAGCGGGGCTTGAAACAACCTACTCAGGGGGCAACGGCTTCTCTACCTCCTACAATAGCCAGCGCTGGCTCAACCTCTACCTGTCTGCCTGTAAGCTGCTGGATCTAGCCCTTGCTCTGCCTTCTGAGAGCCTGCCTCAGTTCCAGATGTGGGTGCCCACATTCCATTTCAATTAGATAAAAGCAATGTCCTTAATGTAATCTTAATTTAAATAATAATAAATGCAATACGTCACAGGTATCGTTGGGCATTCGTCCCTGAGGCCTCGGATGACTCCGGTATGGAGGTCCGCAGACAGGGGACCCATCAGAGAGAGTTCAAGCCCTATGTTGTTAGATTGGCAAAGCTTTTGAGAAAAAGGGCCAAGGTAACACAACCACACAGCAGTAGCCTTCAAAGAGATATATGCTTACATTTTAGAAATGCCTTTAAGGTTCCATTCTTTCTGTGTTTTTGAAGCTTTGATTGTGTTTACAGTGCGCAATATAACATGTGTTCATGTTTCACGTGTAAAAAACACAGTGTTTTTCACATAATTTACTGATCTGTATAGCGCTGTTTTAACTGTCCTCAAAACGGGCTGATGTCTTCCTTGTTCCATGAAGTTCCTCCTTCAGAAATACGTATCGAGTTCTGATAGTGTAGTTTGTTTAGTGTGTTGTGATTCGATAGCAGCTTAGCTTGCCATTAGCTTAGCTAGCGACTGACGTATTCATGTGGGCGGAGTTTAGTCAAAAAACTGTTCTACTGACATCATTAAAGCAGGAAGTAGAGGGCTGTAGTCCAAACCGGCCGTTCGCTGTAGGCTTTGAAAGGTGAATTCTGTTAAAGAAAATATATTGCCTGGCAGTGAACTTTGAGCTTTATCATTTTACAGTTATTATTTATTCTATTATAGCAACACAACACACTAACTAGGGTTTAAAAAATGGGATCAGAAAGAACGTGACCTTTAAAGGGATAGTTCAACAAATATTTCTAAGTACCGCATGATTTACCCATCGTCAAGCCATCCAAGATACGCATGTCGGACAAACACAGTTTCAGTTTTTTAAATGTCCTGTTTTTTCCCAGCTTTAACTATATGCATCGTATGCTACATCTTACGCTAAAACTCTCTGGTGAATGCGCATTGACTGCTACCGGAAGCTAGTTTATTATAGTTTATAAAGTTTTAAAAATTGATATTTTTTATTACAAAAGGGCATCGATTACCCTCAGAAGGGCTTTATTAACCCCCTGGATTACTTCTGTGAAGGATGGATGCACTTTTTTGGGCTTAAAAGTGTTTTCCGTTAAAAATTTTGGAAGAGACAGGGCATTTTCTAAAATAACTCAAATGGTGTGTGTTCAAAAGATGATGGACAGATGCATCTCGGATGGTTTGAGGGTGTGTAAATAATTTTTTCCTGAATTTTCGCAATAAGAAATGGACTCTCACATGAGATAAATATTCTACCCTATCAGTATTCTAATAAAAGCTGTTTAATTTTAAACTGAGTGGGTCACCTAATAGGAGCAGACATGTTGGGATCCTATAGCCAGAGGAATATTACTCTTTATCTTGAAAACCACCCTGTTATGTCACTCATTGAATAAATGAGTTATGGCTGCCTAGTTTTAGTGCATTTCTACCAAGGCATCGATAATGAAAGCCATTGGAATGCTAAACATATGCCACTAGGTGTCAGTGTGACGTAAAAGAACCATTACAGAGCACGCCTTTATGGAAGTCTCTTGTTAAAGTGATAAACTGTTTTATACATAAAACATTCTGTGAAAATATAACCTTGATATCTTTAATTTGACTGAGTAAGGCCATATCAAAGATTAAAATGAATGTGAAATCAATGATTGAAATCTAACTTTGATGCTCTTAATCTCATAATTCGATTACACAGGCAGGGTCACATTTATGGACTATTCGGTAGCATAGATTTCCAAATGTTCTTCTATGTGTATCTCATTTTATTAGCCTCATGAGAATGTCTGCATTCATTCTAGAAAAATCCAGAGGAGGATTGCTCCTCTCGCACTTTGTCCTGGGAGCCTGGACAGCTCCTGCTTACCCTATATGTGATCCGCAGCATGGAACAGCTCCTTCCCTTCTTTAACCTTCTCAGCCAGGTTTTTAGCAGTAAAGGCAGCAGCCGCTCAGGATCATACCACAGCCCAACTTCCATAGACGGCCCATTCCCTGGCAAGGACGGCAAATTGGAAAGCCAGAAAGTGTTTTGGAGCCGGGCCAGGCAAAACATTGAGGAGATGGTTGAGAAGGACTTTTTAGAGGGACTCATTAAAACGTGACCTGAGATGAACAAAAAATTGAAACTAACACGTGTTTTAAAAACAACATCTTTTCTGAAAAAAAAAAAAAAGAAAAGTTTGTACATTTTTTTGCTTTTCTAATTAATGTATTTTCCCTCAAAGGTATACTATTTAATTTAAAGTCTTTTACTTGTAAATATAGACACATGTATTGAATTATTTCATTTGTTTGTGCCCATAGGATAGTATTGAAGATACTGTGCCATTCCATATTGTGGTGACTTGTTTAATAAAGAGACATATCAGTTAAATTTAAAACGTGTAGCTGACCTTATGTCCCTGTCTTACTAACCAAACTTGCACTAATCTTTTTGAATTAGATTTTAAGGGTGTCATTTTTTGTGTAAGAAAATTAAATATAAATAGACAGTTTTAAATGAAAATTGATTTGAAATTGATCAAAGCCATAATATTAAAGCTATTGTTGCATACCACAGTATGTTGGGGACTAAATTGAATTTATCTGCATTGTTTTATGTGTCTACAACTGTTTTTCCTTCATTAAATACAGGACTGCTTTGTTACGAACCATAACCAAACGTGCACTTTATTTTTCACTAGACTTAAGAACAAGAAGACAGTGGTAATAAATTATGCTGGATGTCGATGTAAATCATAGATTGACCAAAAATGTAAAGTTCTTCTCAAAATCATTTACTCACCTGCAATACCATAGTAATAAAAAGTGACATTCTGATGGGGCCGATAGATTTTTATTGTTAAATAATGTGCATAGTCAATATAAACAGTAGTAAATAAAAAAAATTAAAATTGGAAATTAAAATTAAAATTAGCTAGAGGTAACAAGCAATGCTACATTAAAAATATGATGAAGAAAGTCAGAGAGGTTTTATGTTTTTTTTCTTTTCTTTTTTTGGAGGGGGAAATATTAATTCAACATGTCTATTATTAATTTATTAATAATTTAATTATTTATTTTACTAAAACCATGGTATGAGCATTTAATGGGCGCAGTTTTTTGTTGTTGAAAATGTAAGAAACACAAGAGCAACGTTTACTGAAATAAGATTAGAATAGAAAAGTAAAACATAATAGGGAATGAATATCACTAAGCCTAAACTCATAAATAATTGTACAACTAGATTTTTTTGTTATCTATACATGTAAGAATCAATAAACTAAAGATTTATGAGATTTATTGGGTGCAGATAGTAAAACGCGATATGGGTTTGAAATGACGTGTGACCTGACTCGTGCGTGGGGGCGGAGTGATACCACAAATAAATAAATATTGAGTCCAGCAGGGACCTCGGCTTCCGTTGCGTTTCATCCTCCTTGTTCAGCAATTGTCCAATACTGGACAGAGCCACGGGGTGAATGCAAAGGCAGGAGAGAGGTTTTTTTTAGAGATGAGGAGAACAACGCAAGCCATTTGAAGGTTTTGGGTGACTGTACATCCAGCGGTGTTTGTCGGATAGCCTAATCCTTCATCCGGAGGAGAGAGGACGAATGCTCGAGCTGAGCATCATCGTAAAAACGCCTCTTCCAGGACAACGCGCAAAAACAAGGAATACCTTTCTAGACGTAATTTAAACAATCTTTAATTATTATAAAACTCAATGTTTACGCCGAAAGACTCATTTGCGGATGAAATAATCGTTACGCGTCACCTATGTGATCCCGCATCCCCACGAGGCGAATATACAGCGCTGTGATGCGCATGCGTTGACTCGATATTTTTACTATAGTAAATGCAGACATCTTCTTATACCTTATTAATCCGCATGGTTTAGTTTTGTTTTACATAAGTCCGCTTAAATTTTGGGGGTGTAACTTGAATGAAACACTTCAGAGACTTCGTCTCAGATTGGCTTTAATATCACATTATATTAATATCGTAAATTGTGCTCAAGAATCTATTTTAAACGCCACACATTTGAGGTTTTTAGGTGACCGCAAGTCGTCAAATCTCTTTCATACGGAAATACAGTTCACAGCGAGAGAAGGAAGATGTCGGGTCAGACTTTGACGGATCGCATCGCCGCGGCGCAGTACAGCCTCACGGGCTCCGAGGTGTCGCGTGCTGTGTGTAAAGCGACCACGCACGAGGTGATGGCACCCAAGAAGAAACATCTAGAATGTAAGTGGATTCAGACTCTGATATGCCTTTGCCCTTCTTTATGCCTATTAAAGATGTTATCAATAATTTAAACACCACCCTTCCATAGGTACACATACTGTACACGCGCCTAAGGTTACACACTTTGTCATGTTCGTGCCCATCAAAGGTCATCAAATACCACTGGGTGAAGTGGAAAGGCTTATGGTGCTGTTATGGGTACCAGTGGCAATGAGATGCAATAGATCTGATTTCACAATGTGTCTGTCACTGAGCAGAGAGACACAAGAATGACTAGAGAACATGGCTACCTCACTGTGTGGCTTTGAATCACAGACTGTCACTGGTAGAGGTTTGCAAAATACATTATTACATACACATGACCTCTAGATATTAAAGGAAAAGTTCACATTTGCTCATAATTTACTCATCCTCGTGCCATCCCAGTTGTATATGACTTCCTTTCTTCAGTTGAACACAATGAATCATTTTATGCCACCATGTTATTTTAACCCATTTACTCCTAAAACCTATGTTATTCTAGGATAAATACCCTTATCTCCTGAAGGTTTTCAGAAAAATAGGAATTGTCAACGTCTACCAAAAACGTAATATCTAAGCCTCTGTAGCACAAATAAAAGTAACCGGCGGTAGATGTAATGTTTTGGCGCGTAGCATCAGGCGCAAATGGGTTAAGTGGGGGTCAACACATTGAAAGTCCAGAAAACACATACATCCTCTATTTAAGTAAATCAGGTGGGTTAATATATGTCTTCTTAAGCAAACGATGTTTATGAGAGAAAACATAATATTTTGCGATTATTTACTGATTAACGCATGGTATTATTGTAAAAATATTGTAAGTAAACAGCAGCATGTGGTGTTGATGGCTCCCATGTAAGTAGATAACATAATACAAAATATTTTTTGTATAAAAAAATATTTTTTTTATACAAAAAGTATAATTTCAGTATAATTTCAGGGTTCCCACGGGTCCTTGAAAGTTTGTGAATCTGGGGGAAAACTTCAAGGCCCTGGGAAGTTTTTGAAAATATACATACATAGATACAGGTCATTGAACGTGCTTGAATCTATTTAATGCAATAAATTATCTCGAAAAAATCCATGTTATTCCCTGTGTAGTGTAGGATAATATCGTAACAATCGACTTTTTAAGCGCACATGCTAAACTGTTAGCTTTAAATGCTCATATCTTCTGTATGCAAATGTTGATTTATACCAGAATGCGTTTTTGCATAGTTATATTTGACACATGAAAACGTCTCTGGTTACGTATGCTGTTCCCTGAGAAGGGAACGAGACGCTGCGTCTCTCTTGCCATACTCCTGCGTCCATGTAAAGCCGTCTTTGGCAATATTTCAGATAGCGATGAAAGATTTGTTGTTAAGCCTCACCAATGGCTGAATTTGATATACACATTCAGACGCACTTACTCCTGGAGGCGTCCCCAAAGTGTCACTGCAGTGATGCAGTGCAAGTTCCCTCAAAATGAAACTGTAACAGTGTATCAAAGGTAACAGGATGTTACCTTGCTCTGACTTAAGATGTTTCCCCACATTAAGTCCTTGAATTTGAGGGTATTGGACCTGGAAAGTCCTTGAAAGGTCCTTGAATTTGAAGTTACCTAAGGTGTGGGAACCCTGAATTTGCACTACGCTGTCACAATTGCTTGCAGAGCTTTACTTAAAATAGTTTATGTATGTATAGTATTAATAAAAATACAATAATATTGTCTGGCCTTTTCCTTTAATGGAAGCATTTACTGAAGTAACTGTAAGTTCAGTGTAAGTGCACTCGAAAACAGAGGTAATCAACCGCACAAATGAGGTCAAGCAGCAGGTGGAATTGTTTCGGCAATCCCAGTTTCCTTTCACTGGCTCTCAGATTCACCCTTGCTAAATTATAAGTCCAAGGGAGGATGTCACCATTGGCATTAACGGGTACCAAGCAGGGTTTTCTTTGATATTTTATAACAGTTCACAACATGTAGAATCTTGAATTTAACTTCCTACAGTTTAACAAATATGAATGATTTTGTATCCAGACCTCTTGTTGTCAAAGAACACACTGATGGGTCTTAAAAGGCATTTAATATGCATTGAATGTAAGCATATTTGCAATCGTGTGCAAAGCTTTTTAAATTGTCTTGTGTTGAAATATGAGCACAGTGTCTTTGAAATCTGAGTCATTGTGTTTCTGTCAGTCGGCCCTTAAATCAATAGCTTCTAAACAGTCCTGATCAGCATCACAAAAAAGCTCTACATTTGTGGCAGGTGTCCCAGTCTCCCCAGCACTAGGACACGCCCACATTTCTCTCAGAGGAGCGGGGGTAATCACAACACTTCAATTAAACCAGAGCTAGGCATTTGAACTGTATGACTTAGAATCACATGTGATGTACATTTATTCTTTGGTTTTGTGTAATTTATGTTCAGTTTATTTATGTATTGTTTTGTGTGCAACGTTCAGTAGTCAGTATGTATTCTTGTGAATACACTAGTGCCAGCAATATCTTTAATGTTTCTATATGTGCTGACTCATTAGTTTCCCTGCCATTTTGTGACGTGCAGATGCATTTTAATAGCACAATGTCAGGTAGAACTGAGAAGGTTGCTGATCTTAATATTTGATATTTCAAGAATATGAGGAAATGAACATAACTATTAAATTAACATGACTTGCATTTTACAACATGAATCTTCCTGTAACCATTTTTTGCATATTTTGGGCATGCGTCAATAAGTCATGTCTTTATATAGTCTGCCTCATTAGGGGCAACAGAATCTTTAGTACAGTGGAGATTAAAATGACACTTAACTATGTATGAATATCATTGCATTATATAACTATCAGTCCAAGTGACATCTACAGATGAATGAGATAAATGAGAGCCTTCCCAGAAATTATTTTACTTTGATGCCCTACATGTCGGGATCCTGTCAGATCCTTGGTATTTCTGTATGGCAGGGTCCCGACAGTACAATGTTCTGTGTTGGCACACGTGGCTTTTTATTGTTTGTATCTTGCCACGTGTTTCCAGTGTCTCGTCACTTTTTCCCCGGTCCCTTACGTGTGATTATTTTCCAGGTGTATGTAATTTACTTTGTCCTATTTAAGAGTCCTGTGCTTGTCACTCATTACGGGTTCGTCCTGTGTGTTGTATTGTGGTCCTGTCTTGAGTCTCTGTAGGTCTTCAGTGAGTTTCAGTCGTATATTATGTCCGTTTTGATTACTTGTCCACTTAATTGTTATCCTGTTTGTTGCCCCCTCGTGGGTTTTTTCTTTCCCTTTTGTTAATAAATCGTCATTTGTATTTCGTGTCTGCGATTGGGTTCTTCTTCCTTGCTAATTCACTACATCACCATATCTATAGCCATATCTGACATCTTTTTCAGCAAATTCTACCTTCTACTTCCCGGATATATGACGTCAAAAGAAGAGTTTTTGACTAACCTCCGCCAACAGGAATACACCCGTCTAAGCTGCTGTCGAATCACAACACTAAACCAGCTTCACAATCAGAACTCGTTAAGTATTTCTGAAGGAGGGACTTCATAGAACAAGAACATTTTTGAAAAATACTGCGTTTTTAATATTGCGCACCTTAAACTCAATCAAAGCTTCGAAAACTCAGGAAAAACATCCGCTTTAAGAAACAAAAGTTTTTGTATACTTAGGCGTGGTTTCACAGACAAAGCGTAGCTAAAGCCAGGCTAGGCCTTAGTTAAATTTAAATGTTTAAGCATCTTTTAAAACATGCCTTAGAAAAAGACATTACTGTTGTGTATCTTGAGACAAATCAAAACCGCAGCATATTTAGTATTAATGACAAACGTGCTCATTCTGAAATCCAAATAAATAATCATGCTTTGTTCTGTATGTGCATGCAATAATTTGCTGGTTTTATGTTATTAAAACTTACAAGGTACCTAAACTTATTTAGAGAAAAAACGCTGACCGTGTAGCTGAATGTCAAAAAAAAACTTTATTTATACCCGTGTCATTAACAGAATGCAGCAGACACTCACCTTAACGGTTTTTTATAAATCCATTTTCCTGCCCGACTAAAACATAAACATTGCAATTTGCAAATAACACCAGAATGAACAGTTAATTTACGTACACATATTCTAAAAATAATCTTGCGTGACTGATACGCTGTTAAGCGGTGAATTTAAAACATGATTTTGAATGGAAGTCAATGACGCTCTCTGCCGGTTGGGTATACCAAGATTGCGGCTCAAACTCTGCGCTGGCTTCACCATACGCTGTTACGTTAAGCGTTCTATGCGCAATCCAGTCATGTGTAATATGCATGAAAGCTCAAATAAAAACAACAAACCGATACGTGTGGTTGCTAAGGGCGCAGTGATAAACAGAACCGTTAGGTGAAGCGGTCATAGCAGTGTTTTATCGTGAATAAAGCACACCTATTGACCAATCAGAATCAAGGATTGGAACCGTTTTATAATAAGTTATATATGTGTTTTAGTCTAGGACTAGCCTTAAGCCTTGTCTGTGAAACCAGGGGCTAATGTCAGGATCAGTTGTTTGTCACATACATGTTGTCTATTTGTGATTTTAGAATGCGATTTAACAGCCCCTCCAGAAAACGCGATTATGCGATCGCATCATTCAACGCATAATCAGCCAAAGTCTGCATATTTAGGCGGTGACTGCATTTTTCAAATACGCCGCACTTTCGCAGCATAAATTGCAGATTTCCATGCTTAAAATTTGAGGGGCTTGCATGATTTCCTAATTCTCGCATTTTCATAGCAAAAATCACATATCTCTTAGCAGAAAATTTAAAAATGTTGCATTTCTTCACACAAGCGCAGCCATGTCCCCTTTTGCCATGGGAACGTTATGAAGTGACGTGATTATGTGATGTGAACATCATTGAAAAGCTGCAAACAGTTTTTGCAAGTTCCCTCAATTTCATTGCATAAAGTTGCATAAATATCCTGCATATTCCATTGCATTTTTTAAAGGGGTGGTTCAATGGTATTTCAAGCATTTTGACTTATTAACACAGTAATAGAGTTGTTTCCTCATGCGAAACGTAGGCAAAGTGTCAAAAAAGCAGTTGGGTGTGTTACAGAGTATTTCTGTGCCGAATGCACCTCAACAGGGTTCGTACAAGTTTCGGAAAGTTTTCTTCGATTACAGGTCCAGCTGACGTTTCAGGGGTTTTCTATACGTATCACTTCTTTATATGGGCACTTCCACCGGAAAACCCCGCCCACCCGTTAATCAGCGGGAGACGCTAGAACTTGCAATCATCATATCACGCCACATACCTTTGTTTAATTTCAAAACTCAACAATGGCATGAAAGAAGAAGTGTGTTTTTGGATGTAAGGAGAAGAAATCCAGCCTTATGAAAACAATGGATATAGTTTATTATCCAGGGTAGCAGCGGAGTTGTGCTTGTGTGTTTGATGCGATGGATTTTCTCATGAGTTGCATGGGGTAAGTAAGACTTCTGTCTTATGTTGGAAATAGGTGCGTGCATATTATATAAATGAGACGAACATGTAGTGAATCATAAGTTAAACAGTATTGTATAGTGTTGCATGACTCGCTCCTCCCGTGGTATAACTCCTCCTTCTTCATTTTTTCGTACGTTATCGGAAAGATTCGGTAAAGTTAATCTTTCTTTTATAAATCTGATTAAACTAAAGACTCTTCGGAGATATAAAGGATGTAATACTACTCTATAGATACTCCAGATTAACATCAGAAATGCAGAAACAGCGTGTGTTACGTGAGCTTTAAGAAAACGTTACGCAAGATCAAGGATTTTTTGCCTGCAACAATCACAAAAAACTCCACGTTTTTCTGGAAGGACTGAATTAAGCACATCCAGAGACATTGTAAACATGGCCTCCGATTGGCACAACTCTTGGACTTTGGTGCTACTCTGTACTTTATATTATGAATCAATCAACCAATCAGGATCAAATGAATGTAATGGAAAATATTAATAAGCATCCAATTCTCATAACCCTACTATTAGGGATGCAGCGATACCACTTTTTTGGAATACGAGTACGAGTACTTGCATTTCAGTACTTGCCGATACCGAGTACTTAATAAAAAACATGATTTAAATTTACAGGTAACAGCTTTAGTCATATAATTTTACAAAAAAAACCAAGAGACTAGTTTTCCAGTTTGTTGTAAACTCTGCCTCTTTGGACAACACAAGAGGCATTAACCCCTTACACGCCGCTCAAACATAGACATTTCTCAGACCGTGGTATCGATCCCTGGTATCGGGGGACTTTTAACGAGTACGAGTACTTTAGAAAATGTGGTATCGAGGCCGATACCCGATACCAGTATCTGTATCGGTGCATCCCTACCTACTATATACTTGTACTATATACTCTGCATTAATTTGTCCCTATAAATCTTGCCCTCTCCTACTCCCCTTTGTTTCTCATCAGCCTTTGTCTCTCAATAGCTTTCTCTTTTCACTTATCTTTTTTGCGCAGCCGCAAATCAAACACCACACATTATCCAGGATGCAATACATGAAAGCAGGAAAGTGAACGCTTGTGCTGCACTGATGTCAGTCAGCACGAGAAATCAGCAGTGATGTGATGTCACAGTGTGAAAATGCAGCCTTCAACCAATCACAGTAAAGTGGAGCATTAGCAAGCCAAGTGCTTTCAGCACCTTGGACAGAGACACCCCTACAGCAACCGAAACAACACCTTCCTCCACTGTGGCCACCAATTCCCATTTTCCAGTCTCCCTCCCCCACACTCAGAGGTCACTGTGTCCTTGAAACCCTGTTCATTGTGTATTAGTCATTGTGTGTTGAGTTAAAATTTGAGTAATTTACGCTGCTTTATTTTGTAATCACCCATCCGCACAAGCTTATATGCATATTCACGCTCAAGTGTAGCAAGAGATGCTTTTCTGTCTATTCATTGCACAGATGTTCATAGTGCTGCCTGCATAGTGGTTAAAGTGCCAAATTTGACTCTCGGTTAATCAGGAAACATCCACACTGGCAGCCGTGTACATGGCAGCAATGGGTGCTGTTAATACTCCGCTGTGCCATAAATAATGCAAGCAGAGATGTGTTTCTTGTGTAATCTGTTAACCACACGGCTGGGTCCACAAGAGCCCTGATCTCAAGAGAAAAAGAGTGCATGTCACAGACCTGGAAATGGTCTGGCGTGTGAGATTAGGCCACACTTAGTGATTTTCACACCGGTTAAACAGATTGAGATTATACATGTCATGCAGAAGCAAGAGGTTTCAATGGGGGAAGGGTGCGTGTTGGATTTGTTTGGAGAGGTAAAACTCTGGGATTATAATACTACAATTATTTTTATCTGATTTAGATGTGTTCAGATTATGGCTTTTGTTTTATTAATGCATAAATCTTGTGAAAGCAAATACACATGTTCGAGAAAAATAAGCAGAATTGCAAATAGTGGGATTGGAGAGCAACACTGTCTCAAGGGCCATTAAAGGAAATCTTTACTCGGTTCATTTGGTAATCAAAGAAAAGGTTTATTATTAAACTGCTGTTCTATAAATTCAAATTGTTTTGTAACCGAAGTTGGCTAAAGTTTGTTTGGTGAGCTGCATACATTATACCGCGCTTGTCACCCGATGACATTTCATTTTGAATGGAAACAATATCTAAATCTGAGCATAAACACAGATCCAGGCATATTTATTTTGGTCATTTTAGCATTTTGGTTGCTCTGGTATTTACAAACTGATGTTGTATATCAAGATCTGCATAATGAAAATTTATTTTTGTTTTACTGAAAACTGGACATGTGTTTTGAACAGCATAAGTTAATAATAGTAAATGCTGTAAAAAAAACTATTTTTAGGAAACCTCTTTAGCTATTTGTTGTATTATTTTTTTAAATAATTGATAGATTTTTTAATCAGTTTTAATAATGGCTGCTGGATATTAACTCTTTCCCCGCTATTGAAGAGTTATCTGTCAAATAAGAGAAAGCATTTGCATAAACATAAAGTGTTTTACTGATGAGGTTTTATGTTAACCTGTTATATCACGATTTTACCGCACTTACCCAATTTATATATTTTTATTTTATTTTAAAATCAGTGTATGTTTTTGATAATCATTCTGAATCTGATCTCGAACAAAATTCCTTCACAAAAATGCTATTATTTCAGCTTTTTGATTAAAAAAAAAATATTTTTAAAGAAAAATACCCATATATATTATATATTAACATTATATATTTTTTGAAGAAATTTTTCTGGAATGCATTTTATGAAATTACAAAAAATGCTGGCGGGCAACTTTTCAAAAAAAGGCAGGTGGCAAAAGAATTAAATGTTTTAGCTCACATCTGGAGTACAGAAGGAAATCTTTTCTATTTCTAGAATCTCTCTATTTCTAATCTTGTATCTCCTGTATTGGCTGGTTTTCTCTGGTTTCTTGGATGCTACAGTAAGGGCACATGAGCGATCTCTCAGTTTTTGCTCCAGGGAGAGGACTATAAATAAAGAGAGCTTTTCATGCTTCATTCATGTGCACATGGAATATGGCTGTTTTTGCAAACACCCTCATAACACCCATACAAGTGTTTAAAGAAACACAGTTTATTGCAGCACACTCATTGTATAAAGCTTGACCATCACAAAATTGTTAGTTAAGTAAATGCAGAAATTTTCCAGGGAAGTTGCACAGCATCTTGGCATCCTGAGAATTGAGGAAAACAGATGTAAATGTACTGTAAGAAGATTTATAGCTTTATAGCCAGTTGTTAGCTTGTTGTGCGGGGATGTTAGTTTGCTGTCATTGCGTTTGATAACGCGATCACGTGCTGTTCTGTTACGTATAATGGTATTTAAAACATAGTTTTTTGTGTGATATGATTGCATCTGAAACAAATGTTTGACTGACATTGCTTATGGCACCTTGAAATTTTTAAATGTTGTATAATTTCAATTTGTTGATTTTAGTGGTACACTTTTAGTGGCAGTGCTTTGATGACAAAACACATATTACGCAGTTTTTAATGTCAAATGACGGAGTAGATGCTGTGCGATTTTGACCAAAAATTATCTCTGTAATTTTTGGTGAATGGCGATATATGATAAATGTGAAATAATTGTTAATATTTATTCGAAATCAAAGCCTCATGTGAGATGTCCTGATCACCTTTCTTAAAAAAACATATGATGAAAATAAATTTCAAAGATTGGATTTTTTTTCGTTTGAAAATGCACAGCTGCACAACATGCAAGCTGGTTGGAAAGTTTTCATCTGACCTAATTTCTGGCTCCTGATAACTCCTGTTGCAACGGATGGTCATATCAGACCATAACAATATAGACCTATCCCACTAGGAAAAAAATACAGATATATATCCAAAACTCGAGAGAGTGCTCTAATACTATTGCAAAAATTGTGTATTTGTGTATCCTATTTAGAAACAGAGAATTAGAGATTTTTTTTGTGAAAGTGTTATGTTTCTATGAATAAGTACTACTTATTTGATGCTTTGCTCTTCAAACTTAAGTGTATTGGAATAGCTTTTTTAAAGCTGTTTGTGGACACGTCATGTCCAGTATGTATTGTGGGTTTCAGTTTACAGTTACAGGGGGACATTCTGTATTAAGTGGCTTTTAACTGGCCTTTGGTTTCACTTCATGCCTGTATACATCCCTTAATTAAATGCTGTTATGTCCTTAAATACTACAAAGGAGACCTGCTTTCCTGACACCAAGTGCTGTGAACTTGTTGTCAAGGAAACAAGCTTTTTTAGCATGTCTGTCTCCCCTCCTACTCATGTCTTTAGTGGAGTGAAAATTACTGGTTTAACAACTGACGGTTCTGCACTTATAACACATTGCATGATATCTAATGTTGGTGTTAGTTTGCAACAGAGCTCTGAAAAGGATTTTGGAATGACATTTGAGTGAAATGACTGTAATGGAGTAACATTTACATTATATTTGGCAGATGCTTTTATCCAAAGCAATTAACAGTGATCTTTGTGTTAACAATGCAATATTCTGCTAGTTGAGCTACATCATACAACTGGGTTATTTGAATGTCTAATGTCTATTAAACAGCCAAGTGCGAAATATTCTTGGGCTTTTTTTATCACTGAAGACAGTAATAGTCCCTTTCTATTCATCTTTCGTACAAGTCGCTAAATTGCCCATTGTGCTTTGCTTGTCCGCAGGATGTTTGAAGGAACAAGCCGACTTTTTGGGACTTTAGCTTATTCACCTTATCCCCCAGAGTTAGATAAGTCTATACATACCTTTTTCATCTCTGTGCATCCTGTAACTCTGTCTGATGCACCCACCGCTAGCCTAGCTTAGCACAAAGACTGGAAGTAAATGGCTTCAGCTAGCATACTGCTCCCAATAAGTGAAAAAATACCACCAATATTTTCCTATTTATATGTTGTGATTTAGTCACGCCGTGTACAAATAACAAGGTCATATGAGACACAGCCATCTTTTAACTGTATACATTCTGTGAACTATATTCTCAGTAGGCGAAGCACTGCTACTTGTGCGGAGTGATTAGCCCAACACTTGTGCAAACTCTCTGCCCTTCACCACCGGGCTTCTCAGGTGATGCGAGAAAATCACTCCGCCCAAGTAGCAGTGCTTTAGCCTCAAAATAACATACACATTACCCCCGATTACTGATTGGCTAAGAGAGTGTTGTGGTGCAGACTTATTTCAGAAATCGCTTACTGCACCTGTAATAGTGCAAATACCACTATAATCTTCAGTAATGCTGATAGCAAACACAACACAGAAGGACATAATTTGCTGTAAAGGCATCGTACATGGAGAAGTCAGGAAAAAGGTAGATAGGATAAATTATACAAGTCTGGATCTGGATTAAGGGTTGGAAAAATGCTGAATTGTCAGTTGAAATGTTAATGAAGTACAGTATTTATCTGTCTTTTAGAGAGCAGAGAAAATAATTCAGTCTGTTGTTTCCTTTAATGCCTGTTTAACACTTAAATAATCTACACAGAAAGTTTCCTGTGATTGTGGCTTTGGGTAGAGGTATTTTTAAAAAGAGGAGTCATTGGAAATTCTCCCCACATCAGCTCATGACCTGCCACTGATATTGTAATCAGCTCCAGATATTGAACAGGGAAAGTGGCATGCGGGCCAAGCTTATAGTCGATAACAGGCCACAAGGCTGCAGGATAGTTTTTCAGGCTCATATGAGATGGCGGTGCAGCTGTACATACTCACCCCTCGATCATCAGACCGCCAGCGACTTTCTCCCTGTGTGTCGTCCGTCTCTTTTTATGAGGCATTTCGAAATCTGTAAAACTCTAATAAGTCTTAAACAATGAGTACCGTCCACTCCATTGACGAGTCGGATGACATAAACTCCACTGGTTCACTCCCACTGGTAGTCGCTCCCAAAAATCATGTATCATTTGCATAAAGTTAAACTTTTCTTAACTTTCTTGCATCACTGGACACGCCCATCCGGTCACCACAGTCCCTTTTGCTCGTGTCGCTGAAAGTCGCCAAGGTTTCATTGAAATCAAATGAATGAGTCGCTGGTGGTCTGAATGGGGCGTCATGATTACAGGATTTCTTTTCAAGGTCTGTGTGAATACAGATTCTGTGTTTATTTTCATTTCAGTGTTTGTGTGTGTAAGCATTCCTGCCCTGTTATTTAAGAACCTTGAGGTTATCGCCCAGTTATCTTCCAATCACTTTTACTAAATAATTTAGCAAGCTAGGTCAGCTATTGTCTACAGCAGTGGTTCCCTAACAGGGGTATTAGAGGGGACTATTGGGGTTTGTGGCACTTTTAATACTTATGAATAAATGAAAAATTAAATGAAATGATAGAACAGACCCTCTGCTTTAAAAAAAAGTTTCATCCTTTCTTCATTAGTTCGCTTTTTATCACCTCTCAAATATGGGTAGGTTTCTTCAAAAACACCAGTTTTTTAGCAAAAAGCTGAGATAATTCAATTTTTGTGAATGAATTTTAATAGAGATCAGATTAAGAGCGATCATCAAAACATACACGGACATATAGCTGTTTGGCCTAGTGCAATATTTCCGGAATTGCGTAAGAGTGCCACCTGGTGGATAAACACGGTAAAACGGATAAACCCTAAGATTTTTGTATTGTTTGTATAATAAAAACGTTAAAGCGACAGTAAGTAGGATTTTCCCCATCTAGTGGTGAAATTGTATTTTGCATTCAAAGGAATAGTGCTCTCTAGCGCCTCGCTTTTCCAAATGCATGTTGCAACTACGGTAGCCGTTATGTACTCACTGATCTCCTTGTCCGTTTCAGCTGGTTCACAAGTTCTGAACAAAAACGTGTTGCTGTAGGCTAATGCTTTTTGTCCCTCTCTGTTATTATAGTTTTTCAATATAGCACCAGTGAGGACATTTTTTTGAATAAAGTCATTGATTTTGAATAAAATACTTAAAAAACTACACATTTTCCATTAAATAAAAAGATAATGTATAACTCTTTTCCTGAAAGTGTTTTTTTTTTAAGTTGCCAGCCAGCGCCAGCATTTTTCATGATTTTCACAAACGTTTAATGCCTTGCAGAAAATGTTAACGGGTCAAAGAGCTAATAAAGACATTCAAGGGATCTTCTATCTTTTACTTGTGTTAGTTTTGTACTCGATTACTCGAGAGGCCCCCTGTTGTTTCAAAGTGTAGTGCAACAGTGAGCATAACAAGTATAAAGTGTCAGCGGAGCCTCGCGGTGAGGAGCGAGACGCGAGTAAGGCATAACCCATCCTTAAACTTTGCCATTGAAAACATACGTTATTAAAATTTCTATAAGAGACTTTTTGAAAATCACTTACAGTAAGTGCAGAGTAACCTGGCATGACAAACTACACTATAAAAATATTACTGCTTTTTACAACTATACCTTTGTCAATTTGGGTTTTAATACTTATTTAATGCAGACATAGGGGCCTATCTTGCACCCAGCACAATTGACTTTGTCAATGACGCATGTATCATTCGTATTTTGCACCGGCGTACAGCGGGTTTTTCCCTCCACAGACGCACGTCGGCAAACTAGGGAATGAACTGGCGCAAAAAAGCAGGCGTGTTCCGGCGCAAACCATCCCTGATGCTATTTTGCAGTTTCAAAAACAATTGCGCCACTGACCAGAAAAAACTAGTCTAAAGTCAGTGGCGCTTTGCGCATTGTTCAATATGCTATTTTAAGGGCGCATGCTTGACCATAATGTATAGCGTGCACAACGCGCACACACTTTGCTTATCTAATCTACACAGATGCAACAGTTATTTTTGCAAATCATAAATTGTTACAATAAAAAATATTAACACATGAGATAAGGGAAATCATTGTGGTGAGCATTGTGGTGATAGTTTTTATTTATTTTGTGTGGCTGCGTTAAAAAGTTATCATGCAAATAACGATTAAAATATTTTCATAAGTTTGTTGTGTGGCTGTATTACGCTTATTTTATGTAAATAATAATTACAATGTTTTCATAAGAAACCTTAATGTATGTGAACTTGATTATAAGTGTACTTTGGGGTTGGACTGATTGCGTTTCTCGGCTTTTAGCGGTGAGGGTAGACGCAGCGATGTCCTCTGCTGGCGTCAGGTCCTGTGTAAATGCAGATCCACCTCCAGTTACACGGCGTGCCCTATTTATCCTGGCAAGCTTGGGATTCCCCCGTCTCCTGACATCATTGTAGCGCTTGCGGCGCAACGTCCTGGGGATGCCAGCTATTTCCTTCCACGCCTGTTTAACCGACGCTGATTTGGGCGGATTACTCCCATCCCCATTCAAAACAACTTCTCTGTCTTTGACTGCTCTTACAAGAACGTCGGTCTCCTCGGCTGTGAACCGCTCCTGGCGTGCGCCTGGTAAATCCGTCATAATAATAGCAACCCGCCATGGAACTTGCGCACTAGCATTTAAAGGGAATGTTGGATGACGTTCTGATTGGTTTATTTGACGTTACGCCCAAACCACACCTATGAATAATGAACCTACTTCAGACCAACCCCTTATTTATTTGCGCCTGGCGCAAGAGTTATTTCTCCCGCCGGGAAAATAGCAACAGTGCCCAAGATCCGCCCACAAAGTCACTTGCGCTTTGCGCTTCGCACTTGCATTTCAGATCGTTAAAAATAGGGCCCATAGACTGTGTGTAGAAGTCACTGTGTGACTAGGTTATGTTTGAGTCTTAAAAGAGAGGTATGGCTTTAAAAATATGTGGGAAACCCTCTACTACAGATTCTGCTGTAACACAATACACAGACTCATTCTTCTATTAAAGTGTGACTCATACAGGAGTGTAATTCATTTTCCAGGTACCTCAACAACTGTTAATAATGTAATTTCGGCCAGATGGCACTGCAGCAACAGTTTTGCCTCTCGGCAACGATTAGTCAAAGATATATTCCAAACGATTCATTTGAGACAGGACAACAATCCTCATGTCTTACAGAGAAGTTTATGAGGCTGAACAAATCTGCTTTCTTACCAGCTCTTATTATGAAGTGCAGAGACTCAATTATTTTAACAATTAACTTACTACTTAGATTGGGACAAAACAAAGTGGCACTGACCTCCAAGAATCCAGGGGTGCGTTTCCCAAACAACGACGTAACTCGTTGCTGAACGACCATAGTACGATGCATCATTGGAGAAACTAACTACCTTGTCACGACTGTTTGTCGAAAGCATAGTAGCTTTGTCGCACATTCGTCGTTCGAACGATGTTGGTTTAACAACATAGTTGATGATGTCACGTGGGAGGTGAAGTACTAATTAATCTGTGCAAATCGATTTAATGTCAGATTATTGCTTTAAATAACATATATTGCATCGGAAGACTGATTTTGTTATCGTGATTTAGTTATCTGTTGTTTATTTTCAAATATTTCATTCATGTGCAAGTTCCCTCTTACGTCAGTACTCCCAGGGATTCCCCAGGGTCTTAAGCTTGTAGACTGTGCACATGTGCAGTTTTCAAATGCAGCGCTTTCATTCTGTTTACACATGTAAAGACGTAAAAAATTTTTAATAAAATTGTAATATGATAGATATAGACTGTACTACATGTTTTGTGCTTATTTTGTTCAAAAGCATGATCAACGTAAGTCTATATATGATAATAACAAGGAACGATCCTTCTAACGACAGGTCAAGAGCTGTCGTTCCAATGACACAAGTTAGTGATGCAGTTTGCGAATGTTCGTTTGAACGATGGTTTCGGGAAACACCAAATTGTTGAACGATGTTAGTAACGATGGAACTTACGATGTTCGTTGGCTAACGATGCTTTTGGGAAACGCACCCCAGTTGGATAGGATTGTCTGTGGAAAAGAGATTTGAGATTTTGTACTAGCATGTTGTTAAAATGGTAATCCCGTTGCTGCTACCAAAAGCCTTAGAGAGAGACTTTGTAAGGACTTTGTGGTTATGTAATTTCATCTTGTTTGTAACCTTCCTCTGTCAGTCAAGGTGACTTCATCGCATTACACCCCTGGTGTATTTCAACCTCATTTAACCCCAACAAAAACGCAGACTTTTCCATGTGATGAGTGCAAACTGCTGCAATACAGCTTCTGTTTTGGGCTATTTGTTTATCTGTATTGCTCTTTTTTTTTTTTTACATATTTTACCGCATTGTCACATGTCACACTGAATGACAAAATGACAAATCCTTTTTGCACTGGTGCACCACAGAGTTTCCATCATGCAGCATTTTTTAATGTTATGACAATGCTGTAGTTTTACGCACATGTTTCTTTTCCCTTAATATTATCTGCATTATCACAACTCACTCTTTTACATACATACTGGTTGAATTTCACTGAAACTGAGAGGCTTGTTCAATCCACTATTGAATGTACTTTATGTAAAATTTAAGAGTGCAAAGCCAATTTGAAAGTACCCTTTAAAATACTGTAGCAAAGCTGCTCACCTTTTGTTTGAAAAATATACATATTCTAGATTTGATGCAGAAAGTGCTGTATTTTACATTCACAATTTTGTAGAGCTGCTTTTGTGTGTTGTGTCTTTTGAAGGTTTTGAACAGGCTTTTGTTGAAAGCTAAACCGTCTTTCATTTGAATGCATTTCTCATAGTTGATGATGACTGATTGTTTTGTGGTTATTAAAAACAAAAAGTTGAGTTTGCAAGTCTGCCAGCATTTTGGTGTTGTTTATGTGTGCCTGTTAGTTTAATTTGTCTATGCAATTTTATATTTCATTGCAGATTTGATCCAGGCAACCCAGGAGTCAAATGTCAATATCCCTCAGATGGCTGATACCCTGTTTGAGAGAGCAGGAAATGCCAGCTGGATCGTGGTTTTCAAGGCTTTGGTCGCTACTCATCATCTGATGGTCCATGGCAATGAGGTGAGGTGCAATTTATTGTTCACTCTGCAGAAGCAAGTATTTGATAACTGCAGGATTATATACATTACTTTTGAGCTAAAGCATTGTGATTGTGAAGGAGATGTATGGATTTCTGTGAATTCAAATGCGACACTGTGTGTTAAACAAATCGTGACAGTGCAGATGTCTGTCTGATGTCTAAAATCAAATTAATCATATTAGCTATACTGGGTTCACGTGCATTGATGCAAATTGGCTTATATATGAAGAGTTTGGTTCCAAAATGAGAACTTTGTTTTTAAAATTTTGGTCAAAACATGTTTATTATTATGTTATCATGTTTTTATTGTGCTACTTAGCTGTATTTTTTAGTTTTAAAAGCTTATATCAAAACACAGCAACTGCAGTCTGAATGACATTAATTGGAATGCGCAATTATAAAACTTATAAAGACTTTTTGTAAATTAGTTATCTTGTTTTGTAACCAAACTCTTCGTATATAATGCATACATATATTTTGAAATATAAAAATGTAAACAAGGATCAGACATTAGTTTTTTTTAACAAACGTGCATGTTCATAGTCGCCAATTTATTTTTCCGCCGGTGGGTTCACACAAACTTAGAGACTATGCTGGGCGAGATTGCACTATTTATTTTTCATAGTTTGTGACGTACACACTACCGCGGGTCACACTTTACTATCGTGATGGCGCTGAACCACCGGGGTGGTGCGGTGGTCATGACATTTGTCACAGCCCTAGGCTCGAGGTCCTTTGCAAATGCCGTATTCCTGTCTCCAACTTGTATCTTCATGTCTTCTCCCACTGTCTTAAAGGGACACTTGACTTTATTATGAAAATATGCTCATTTTCCAGCTCTCAAATTTGATTTTTACCGTTGTCAAATCCATTCAGCTGATCTTCGGGTCTGGCGCTAGCAATTTTAGCATAGTTTAGCATAATCCATTGAATCTGATTAGACCATTAGCATTGCGCTTAAAAATAACCAAAGAGTTTCGATATTTTCCTATTTAAAACTTGACTCTTCTGTAGTTACATCGTGTACTAGTACCAACAGAAAATTAAAAGTTGCGATTTTCTAGGCAGATATGGCTAGGAACTATACTCTCATTCTGGCATAATAATCAAGGACTTTGCTGCCGTAACATGGCTGCAGTAGGCGCGATATTACGCACTGCCCGAAAATAGTCCCCTGCTATTGAAGTAACCAAGGGGATTATTTTCTGGTTCTGCGTAATTTCATTGCGCCTGCTGCAGCCATGTTACAGCAACAAAGTACTTGATTATTACGCCAGAATGAGAGTGTAGTTCTTAGCCATATTGGCCTAGAAAATCGCAACTTTTAATTTCCAGTGGTCTTGTACATGATGTAACTACAGAAGAGTCAAGTTTTAAATAGGAAAGATATCGAAACTCTTTGGTTATTTTTAGCGCGATGCTAATGGTCTAATCAGATTTAATGGATTATGCTAAGCTATGCTAAAAGTGCTACAGTCAGACCGGCTGAATGGATTCCAAAACGGTAAAAATCAAATGTTTAACTCTAGCGGAGCTGGAAAATGAGCATATTTTCAAAAAACTGTGGAGTGTCCCTAAAAATGCCCCACCCCTAAAACGTAATAATAATTTTAATATCATTTTTTACAGTTGTTCAATATAAGTTTTGGCTTTTTTGTTTGTGAAAATTACTTTGCAGACCGGCTACACAATTTTCCTTTCAATAATCTAAAATGGCTTAAAAACACAACTTGAAAAGCAGTTTAAAAGCTTAACCAAAAAAACTTTAATTGGTTCTGGCTCGGAGTGCATTCCACCCAAAGTATCACTTCCGACAGTCATCACACCCATCAGATAGTCAGGCAGATGTTTCAGCCCTCTCTCTGAAAACACAGTTTAATCATTCGGTCAAGGCTAAAGTGCTGTGCTTACAGACACTGCCGAGTGCAAAGGCAGGTGGCAGTGGATGGCAGACTCAGGCATAGAGAGAAGAGAATGACAGGGAAATAAAACATGGTGGAGGAACAGAGCTTTAGAGGTCCAGATGTGGGATATGCAGAGATGAAAAGGTGAAGCTTCAAAGGATAATTGAATATAGCCTCTCAACTTTGTGGAGGAACCTAAATGCTGAGTTAATGGGTTTGCATTCAGGCAAAATTTCGCAATCTGTTTGTGGTACAGTAAATAGCACATGGTGTCAAATGTGTTGATAAACAGCACTATTATTCCATTCTGCTTAATGCTGTGAACGCAGGGAACATGATATATAGTAGATGAGCTCCATGCCCAATATTCTAATTAAGGAGAGCTATTAAATTATGAATTTGATATGCCAGACTCCTTTGCCTGAAAGAACAGATGTGCTATTTGCCCTCTAATTTATTAATATGGGATTTTTTATTATGTTTTTGCTTATAAGTGATCTGACTATTTTATTGTTACTTTCTGGAATATTCGATTCTGATCGGTCAATCGTGTCATTCTGCTGTCTAATATAAACAGGTTTCACTTACAACACGATTTTGACCAATCAGAATCAAGTATTTTAAAGTGCTGCGTAATATGTCACAAATGGCTTCCCGTACACATGAATATTTAAATTGGTGATTATTAAAATATATATATATATATATGCAAATGTAAATTAAATTAAATTAAAGAGATGCAGGGATTATGTATTTTAAATGTGGTTTTGGTTAAACGCCATAAAAAAGAATTTGGAATAACATAAGATCAAGCTATTTTCAAAAGCTACTTTTTATACAATATGAAACAAAGTACACTGCTATTTGGAATGTCTACGAACTAGGGATGCATAACGATTAATCGCGATTAATCTGTAGCAGAATAAAAGTTTTTGTTTTCATCATATATGTGAGTGAACTGTGTATAATAATTTTTTATAAATGCACACACATGCATGTATATATTTAAGAAATGTTAACGTGTGTATATACATTTGTATATTTATGTATAATTGATATTATATATAAATATAAATACTTAATATATACATATTTTTTCCTTCAAATTATACATGCATGTGTGCATATTTATATATTACATAATTATTGTACACAGTTCACACACATATATGATGTAAACAAAAACTTTTATTCTGCTATAGATTAATCACGATTAATCGTTATGCATCCCTACTACGAACAATTTAAGAAGTAATTTACCGCGTACACTGTAATGTCTTTGTAAAGTAGCAATCTAGTGTTTCATTCCACTTGTAGTCAAAGATGATGACATTTTTTATGCACTTTAGATTTGATTGTTAGCATTTTATGTATTCATACAAATGCCCTAACAATATCTTCTTTTGATTTTATTCAGAAAATATTTCATATTACAACAACCTTTATGCCATGGCCTTGTATGCATACAGCGTTTCAATAAATGCGATGGATAGCGTAATTGCATTCACAACTCATATACATTGAAAGTGCTGGTCTCTTATCTTTCTTCCACTTACTCTCACTAAGTGCTTTCATTGTTGTTTATAATTACTCCTGAGGTGATTTCAGGATTTTCAATGACTTCGTTTTTTTCTACCGTGGTTGTCTTATGCATGCTTTTATTCATTTACATCTCATTGTGTAAAACAGCATTGCGTCTGAATTATTTCTTGTAAACTGCAAGTATTAAAATGAATGCAAATTGTTGTCTTTTGTTTCAGAGGTTTATTCAGTACCTTGCCTCAAGGAACACTCTCTTCAATCTTAGTAATTTTTTGGACAAAACTGGTTCCCATGGTGAGTAGTATTTTGTGCAGTGTAGTCTGACCTTTGGTAATGAGACACTACAGTATCATCATCATTGATCTGACATGGACGGCAGCTGCCAGACAAAATCATTTTGGATAGCGTAGCGTGATTGAAATTACAATGGGATGTTAACTTGGCTTTAATGAATTGCACTGCTGTCAGTTTAACAGTTGCTCACAATAGCATCTGAAAAGATTTCACATGAATATTGCTTTGGTGAACAATTGTGAACGTGCATACTGCATCAATATTATAGCATTCATTTAAAGGGCCCCTAACCTATGTGTTTTCAGCAATATAAAAATAGTCTCTGGTATCCCCAAAATGTGTCTGTAAAGTTTCAGCTCAAAATACACCACAGATCTTTCATTATACGATGTTAACATCACATTGATAGGGGATCCCCTACAGCCTGTTTTGTGTGACTGTTGCGGTTCAAAGTATAGATATAGATATAAAATATAGATTTGTATTTTTACAGGATATTTCTGTACACACACACTGGTGACACATTTTTTGCTAGAAACATGTATTTTTATGTAGAAAACATGAAATCACAAACAATGGGTCTCATTCACTAAGCATGCGTACTCACAAATTTGTTCGCAAAATGTGCGTACGGACGTTTTAACTTACAAATCATGATTCAACAAAAAACGTTCATGCTAAAATTTGTTTAAAAAAAGTAAGAACTTAGACCACACGCAATAATCATGAACAAGGAAAAAGAACCCTATAATATATCTGTGTTATGATTATTGCGTACGTGTGGTCTAAGTTCTTACATTTTAGCATACTTTTAAAATCAATTTTAGTACGAAAGTTTTGTTGAATCATGATTTGTAAGTTAAACGTCCGTACGCACATTTTACGAACAAATTTGTGCATACGCATGCTTAGTGAATGAGACCCATTAACTTTAACTGGATACACAATTAGTTGTTATAACCATTAAAGTTGTATTAGATGTGACAGCCAGGTTGCAGTTTTCACTTTTTTAATTATTAATCTTTTCTTTTTCATTTTTTCTTTTTTTAGGTTATGACATGTCAACGTTTATCAGGCGCTACAGCAGATATCTGAACGAGAAGGCTTTTGCTTATAGACAGATGGCATTCGACTTTGGCCGTGTGAAGAAAGGGTAAATGAGTTTTACTTGAAAAAACAATACTGGTGTGCATCTTGAGACAAAATAATGGCACTGATATGTGTTAACTTATGCTGGGTACACACCAAAAGATAATCGGGCTGATTTGGGGCAGATTTCCCTCTTTCCAACAATCCTAACAATGTCCCGATTATCTTAATGTTTAATATTTACGATCGGAAATCCTGATCTGAGGGGGGGAACCCTGAGGACAAACAAGTGAACGTTCTTGAGATTAGCACTTGAAACGAAAAAATATCCAATCAGAAAGCAAGATGATTGAAACGGAAGCAGTCATGGTGCAGCACAAAGTGAAGTTAATGTGAACAGCAGACAGGGTACCCACAGGTCCTTGAAATCCTTGAAAGTTTGTGAATCTGGAGAAAAACATTCAAGCCCCTGGGAAGTTTTTGAAAATATACATATAAAGATACAGGTCATTGAAAGTGCTTGAATCTATTTTATACAAGAAGTTTTCTAGAAAAAAACACATTATTCCCTTTGTAGTGTAGGATGATATCATAAAAATTCTAGACTCTAGAGCCCGACCGATATGCATTTTTTGGGGCTGATGCCGATACAGATATTAGGGAGTAAAAAAACACTGATAACGAACGATATATCGGCCGATATTCTTTATGTGTATATTATAGTACAGTACACATATACTACAGTATATACTACAGCAGGCTACTGTACATATAATACATTAACAGAATATACTATATATAAATACTTTTTTTGCAATGATCACTCACAAATGTGGTGATCAAACACTTAAAATGACGTGACAAAGATATGTAATATAGGCAGGTGTGTTTTACAAGTTAACAATAAACTTTATTATCCAAAATGACTCTGATATAAGTGCACAAAACAGTAAACTTGACTAATTATAAATAACTTTAAAACACAAACAAAACAAAATACATATAACTTAAATGATTTCCAGTTTTGACAAGAATAATGTTATATTGGGCTTATTTAGAAAATGGAAACTTATAAAGTCATTGTTTATTAGCTTTACAATAAGTTATGTACTTCACAAATTAATTAGAAACTTACCGTTAAGACGACAATGCTTGACTTGCTGACAACATAATGATGTAGGCTTGTTTAATGTACTGCACAACGTTTTTATAACACGAACCCACAGTGTTCTGCCGGGACTTTAAACTTTTATAAAACTAAAGCTTCTGCTCTTCGCCTCTTTAATTTAGCGAGGGTGTAAAGTTGCGCGAGCGTATTTAATCAATTGCTTTTAAATGAGCATGTTCAGTAACAGCACAAGCAGCTGTACTCCCACAGACTGCGCGGCAGTTAAAGCGCGTCCTTTCTCCGCCTCGCGTCATTTCTTCCGCTTGCGTTTTAAACAACTCGCAAGTGGACAAAAGAGACGGATTAAAAACACCAAATGTAAACCGGAATGTGTCTTTCTCGCCCACTTATAATCCAATCGACCAAAGCGCGTCTTAATACCAGGTAAAATGTTGTGAAGAAACCACGTGACTGCAACCACCTGAACTGAGAGACTGACTGAAGTGAAGGGGGGTTGGCTGGTGTCACTACAGTGAGTACAGTGAGACCTTATACGCCGATACAGATATATCTGCGACAGGCTCATATCGACCGATAAAATCGGCAAAACGATAAATCGGTCGGGCTCTACTTTTAATCACATGTGCTAAACTGTTTGCCTTAAATGCTTTTATCTTCTGTATGCGAATGTTGATTCATACCAAAATGCTTTTTTGCATAGTTGTGTGTGTTTGACACATGAAAATGTCTTGGGGTACGTATGTAAAGGGAATGAGACGCTGTGTCTCCGTTGCCATACTTCCTGCGTCCCTGAAACGCCGTATTTGGCAATATTTTAGATAGTGATATACTTTCTGGCTCCTGCATCACTCTGTCTTTGTCGTTAAGCCTCACCATTGGTTGAATTTGATATACACATTCAGACGCACTTAACCCTGGAAGCGTCCTCAAAGTGTCACCGCAGTGACACAGCGCGAGTTCCCTCAAAAGGGAACTGTAACAACATATCTTAAAAGGTAACACGATGTAACCTTGCTCTCACTCAAAATGTGTCCCCACACTTAGTTCCTTAAATTTGAAGTTAACTAAGGTGTGGGAACCCTGAGCAGAGATGGAGGATTAGCTTGTTGATTTGTGGCAAGAGCATGAATGTTAATACAAAATGTCGCGTTAAACATTCCAAACACTATCATTGAAATTTCTTCCTGCATATCGTCCGCCATGCTTATTCTGAAGTCTTGCGAGATTTTCTGAGATTTCCTGTGTTCACAGTTGAGACTCTGGTTGAAAATCTGTTTGTGTGTGGTGTGCTGTCTTTGACACATTACGGCACACCACACACAATAGGAGCAAAACGGTTAAATCTAGGATTTTTTATCCTCATGTTTGATCACATTTTGAAAATCTTATAAGATGTAAAAAATCCTTTGGTGTGTACCCAGCATTAAGGCATCTCTAACATGCCTTTTAGTCTGGGACTGGGAAAAGCCCTGCCCGGAAAACCGTCCGAAAAATCTATACATTCTTGGAATGATGCTTGGGCACTCAGTTAAAAGACCAATTTTCCTTGACATCTAAGAGTCAATGTTTGTGTATATTTCTTTCTCAGTGCTGATGGTGTGATGAGAACTATGTCACCAGACAAACTTTTAAAAGGCATGCCAACACTGCAGAGTCAGATCGATGCTCTGCTGGAGTTTGACGTGAGTGTTTTGATTATCATATGCACACAATACACAATCTGTCATAATGACAATTTTGAGATGTTTACTTAAAGTCAGCATTTATGTTCAATAAAATGTATTTGCTGTAAAACTATTACATTTATTTTTTGTTCTTTCAGGTTCATCCAAAAGATCTTGTCAATGGGGTGATCAATGCTGCCTTCCTGTTGCTCTTCAAGGATCTGATCAAGCTGTATGCGTGCTACAATGATGGGATCATTAATCTTTTAGGTACTTCTTAGTATTCCTCAAATGGTATTTTGGCAAGCTGTTGAATTTTGTTTGATTTCTGCAAGCTTATTTATCAATTCTGCATCAATTTGTAGAGAAATTCTTCCAGATGAAGAAAGGACAGTGCAAAGACGCTTTGGAAATCTATAAACGGTTTTTGACACGAATGACCAGAGTTTCAGAGTTCCTCAAAATCGCTGAGGTAAATTTAATATTTCATATCGTTTGATGTTCAGTGTTAGATTTCATAAGTGGTTGTTAAATAACCTCACCTTTTTCTCCCAACAGCAGGTGGGAATTGACAAAAACGATATTCCAGAACTTACCCAGGTAAGGCTTTCATTAGATTGTGTTTTTTTATCTTTCACCCAACACTCTCCACATCCGTACTAACATAGCATGTAAGTGTTGTGGTGTTCTTAACATGGTGTTGCATGTATTTTGGACTACAAACTAAAAGTACAAGCATTTTATCAGATACTGTTTTAGAACATGATAGCTGGTTTCCAACTGGTTTGTAGCTGGTCAACAAGCTGACATGATCAGTTGGTACCTAATTTGTTACTGGTCTACCAGCCAGTGACCAGTTAAAACCAACTACTGTGTTTCAAAACGGAGCCACTACCCTTGGATTTTTTTAGCAGGACAGACATCCATGTGTAACACATACCAGGTCATTCTTCTCTCATTTTTGGAGTTTACAGAAGAGGTCGTGTTCCATGGATCCATTCTGTCTTCAATGCACCTGGTTAATTGACAGATTCTGTACCCGTGTCTTCTTATTTCAGAGGTGCAGATTGATCTTACAGGCTGAGAGTGTGAGTAGTGTCACTTTTGCGAAGCCCACAGCCTAGGAAAGAGCTAAAGCCACTCATAAGTGCTCATTGTACAATCTGCATATAAATACTTGTTAGGCTGAACTTGGATGTGAGGATCTTGAGCTAAGCAGCAGCAATGCTTGTGGTCTGAAACAAGGAATTGAGCAGCAACCACATTTGCATCATATTCAAAAGGAACCATCAAGAACAAAGTTTCCACAATCATTCGCTGACTTTTTAAAGTCAGTAGTTAAATTTAGAATATAAGCGAACGTAACCGTGCTATGAAGCATGAGGCCCGAACAGTTCTGCCATTGTGGAAGCTCTGTTAAGTTGTCGGTGTGAGTTTCACACTACAGATGGGTAGATAATGAGGCTGTGCTCTGTAAGCATGCTGTGCGTGATGTCAGGGCAGGATTGTTGACTTTTTTAGGAACTTTAAATCGTTGGTGCAGTGCAGGTGGTGTAGGGAGGCATGCATGACTGCATAAGTTTTGGATTTGGCATTTGTTATAATTGGCTTGGGTTGTGGATACACAGCTACAGTATAATAGTTGCATATATTGAAACTGAATAAGTTATTTTAATAGGGTGTGTTAAAATAGTTTTTATGGTATTATTTCCAAGCAATGTTGATAAACACTTGCATTTCTACATGCAGGTTTTAGGTGCAGTGGAATTTATTGATAGGTGCACAGGCTATTTTTATATTACTACGTTGGTCCGGTTGAATTGTACTACCCTTAGTGGTATATTGTGCATGCCAAGGCCAACAGAATTGTTGACTTGCAGTCCATTTGTTTTTGCATCTAGTAGTTTGTTGAAATATGAGCTTGAGCTTAGATTTAAAAAGGCTTGGTCCCATTCATTAAATTCTGTGCTAGCCCCTCCCACTTCAATGGAGACTGATGCATAATATGAATGAATTGAGTTTCATATTTCATTAGAGATCAGAAGACAACATTTATGTACTTTCAATTTAGCATAAGTGTTATGCTTTCATGTCAAAAATGCATTCAAAAGAGTAATTAGATTTAAGTGTACTTTGCAGGTACTTAACCACACATACTCATGGTTGAATATAATGATATTGAGCACAAGATTAACTGTATGCAAATGAATCTCCATTAAATTTTTTTGTTAATGTATAACTGTTAGTGTGTATATGCTGAGGCCTCATGGGATAGAAAAGTGCCCTTCAGATGCATAATGAGAAATCTCGGAGAAAGCAGTAGACCATTTGGGTATTTCTCACATACTGCTTTTGCATACCAAAGTTTTGGACACTATTCATTTTGCGTACTGATTTTCACATAGCATTTAGTATGATGGTAGGTGATTTCAGGTGCAAGGCTGGTTTTATTACTACTGCATTAATTTTTGTATGCTGTGTTACTGTAGATACGGGTGTGTTTTTACTCAAACCAGGAAACTGATGTCTGTGGTATTGCTGCTTATCATTATCATAAAAACTGAGTGATTTATTTGGCTCTGAGTGATCTATATAGCTGTAACAGCATGGTATTTTGCCCATGAGATAAACCCACCTGTGTTTATGTGGCATGTCCAACCAATGATGTGATCTGAATGCATGAGTAAGCATGTTGCAGTGCATCATGGGTCCCACTGAGAGGGGGAACTAAAGCATTGTGTTCTGCCTTCAACTAGTGTTTTTTTGTGTGTAAATTGTACTTAAATAGACCTACTATTGATGTGTATACATATAACCTCTTACATATGATCGCAGTTGTCTTTTTAGGTTAGCTATTATGCTTTATCTTTCCCTTACCTTCTTGCTAGTTCGACTTAGTATTATTGTGTTTGTGAAACAGTGTGTTCTCCGTGATAGGTCACTGTAACACTTTGTTTTGTAGGCACCTGAAAGCCTTCTGGAGTCTCTGGAGACACATCTTAACACGTTGGAGGGGAAGAAATTGTAAGTTTGTTAAGATTTTAAGGGAATATGGGAAGCGTTCATTTAGTGGGCCACAGATATTTCAGAAAGTATAAAGGATCTCTGTTTACCTCTATAAGTAATTCATTTCCACAAGTAATAATACTGTTCCTCCTTTGCTTTGTATTAACAGTGATGAGTAAGTATTTATTTACTGAATATATTTGTTACACATTGTTTTTGTATTGTAACAGTAAAGTTTCCAATTCTATAGAACATTGAACTTCAGTTGTAGTTTTTGTACTATCAGAAATGCTGAAGTTCACATTGTTTATAGAATGAACACGTTTTCAGTCCAACTTTATTAATTATTTTATAAGGGCGGTCAAAAGATTAATAGCGATTAATCACATGCAAAATAAAAGTTTGTTTTTGCATAATATATGAGAGTGTGCGGTGTGTAATTAATATTGTATATATGTATATATAAATACACACTACTTCATGTATGCATTTAAGAAACATTTACATGTGTATTTATATTTATTAATATTTTTGTATATTCTATATTATATATAAACAAAACAAAAATAGATAATGTTCTGAAATGCATATGTGTGTGTGTGTTTAAATATACACAATAATTACAAACAGCACACACACACATATTATGCAAAAATGCACTTTTATTCTGTATGTGATTAATCTATGCCCAGCACTAATTTTATTTATTTATTTAGATTTTGCTATTTTATATTATATATAGATTAAAAAAATATATACATAAAATTTTTCTGACATGTTTACACGTATGTGTTGTATTTATATATACAAAATAATTACACACAGTGCACACACATATATTACGCAAAAAACAACTTTTATTTTTTAATGTGATTAATCGCGATTAATCTTTTGACAGCCCTATTTTTTATTAATATTAAGTTCAGTCTGTACAGGGAATGAACCAGAATGAACTTAATGCTACTAACCCAGAATTGACTTATTGAACGGGTCAATTTGTCTGTATAAACTTTTTGTATAATTTTCATAACAAGGTCTTGGGACATGTGCATCTTAACCGAATCACTATATATTTAATGATGCATGATAGCTGTAAGTATTTTACATGGTGTTTGTTTTTTTGTTTTATAAAAACTTTAAGGTGCATTGTGTAACTTTTAGAAGGATCTATTGACAAAAATGCAATATGATATACATGACTGTATTATCAGCGGTGTATAAAGTCCTTACAAAATGAAATGTATTGCATTTATTACCTTAGAATAAGTGTTTTATCTACATACACCACGGGTCTCCTTAAATGGAAGTTGCAATCATGTTTCTACAGTATCCCTAAATGGACAAACTGTTGTATAGAGCGCGTTTTGTTACTGAGGTGAGCTGTGGTCTAAGCCGTTTTCAATTTCAGTCTCACCGCTAGATGCTGCTAAAAATCTACACAGTGCACCTTTAATACAGGGATTTCTTAAAAAAAATATATAGAATACTTTGCCCATCTGCTTGCTGTTTGAAAATGAATTCCCATTATTTATAAGGAAAAAAGTATAATTATAAAATAATAAAAAAAATTAAAAAGCTGCTTTTGTTTTGTTTTCTACTACTAGGTCACCGACAAAGGTGAGTTGTGTCTCGCAAACTATGGCGTTCATTTAATTATGTCACATTTTAAGATTTTATTATATGTTAAATTAAACCAATCCACAACGCATATAGAAAGGATCCCCCACAAATAATGGAACGCCAGCTGGTACCCCTGCGAAAACAGCAGAACCCGTCACCGCAGCTGCAGCTCCTGAGACCACCACAGCAGAACCTGTAAAAGCAGCACCAGCTACATCCACTATAAAGTGAGTTAAAATCTTTCTTATTGCTTTAACCATACAGACTAAATGGTTCTTGAGATGTTCTTAAAAGAGATGCATCACTCTTGCTCACTTTCCCTCTGCAGTAGTGGATTTAATGATCTGGTGGATTTCGATCTTCTGGCACCAAGTGCAGGAGCTGCAGCCGCTCCCACAGCATCATGGGGAGGTGAGCTGTTGTTCTTTATTCCTGTTGTTAGGTTGATCAGATCAGGTTGAGCAGTTTTTACATTTCAGATCAATGGATCACATTTTCTATGTTCATTGCTACAGGGATTGAACTAGAGTTTTATTTTGTAGCTCCCTGTGTTCAATTTATATTTCCTCTGAATATACAGATTCGTTTATTGAGCCGCAATGAAAAAGTTGTTTTTAACCGAAAAAGGTCAATTGGTAGAATATTAAGGGAGCACCCTGAGTCTGTAATGATATAACTGGAAAAAATTTTTTTGCACTTTGTCCAGCCAAGCTTTCCAAACACAATTGAAAGTTTCGGCTTCTGAGAAAAATGTTACTATTTAGGGTCAGCTAATCCAGAGAGATAACATACATTTATTACATCTAACACAATGTTTATTTTCTCTTGTCTCCCTACATTACTTATTTTCCTGACTGTTTTTTGACTTTGGCCTCAGATTTGCTTGGTGATGGTGAGTAGATATGATTTTTAGGTTTTACATACTGTAGAGAGGTCCATTCACATCTACACAAATGAGATGTTACAGAGTAAAAAAGTGTGTCTGTTGTAGCGCCTTTAAAGGATTAGTCAATTTTCTTTAAAAAAATCCAGATAATTTACTCACCACCATACCATCCAAAATGTTGATGTCTTTTTTGTTCAGTAAAGAAGAAATTATGTTTTTTGAGGAAAACATTCCAGGATTTTTTTCATTCTAATGGACTTTAATGGACCCCAATACTTAACAGTTTTAATGCAGTTTAAAATTTCAGTTTCAAAGGACTCTAAACAATCCCAAACGAGGCACAAGGATCTTATCTAGCAAAACGATTGTCATTTTTGGCAAGAAAAAGAAAAAATATGGACTTTTAAACCACAACTTCTTTTCTTCCTCCGGCTGTGTGACGTGACAGCTTGACCTAAAACTGTTAAGTGTTGGGGTCCATTAAAGTCCATTAAAATGAGACAAATCCTGGAATGTTTTCCTCAAAAAACATAATTTCTTCTCAACTGAACAAAGAAAGACATCAACATTTTGGATGACATGGTGGTGAGTAAATTATCTGGATTGTTTTTTAAAGAAAATGGACTAATACTTTAAAGCAAAACCGTTATGTGCTTATTTGATCTCTTAATAATTAATTGGCATGATTATTATTAGCAGTCATTGTTCCCGTTACTCAAAAAAGTTTTTTTTACTCATTACTTGTTATTTTTTTAACAAGATATATTATTAACTTTTTACTGTCAACAGTAATTCGTTACACTGCTTGTTTAATTGATTGTTTCATCATTTTAACTGATTACAAGAAAATCATTTCGACAACGCCTGTTACTAAACAGATTGTTCACCCCAAAAATGTTTATTTTGTCATAATTTACTCATCCTCAAGTTGTTACAAACCTGTTTAAATATGTTTTCTTTCTGATTAAGACAGAAATCAAGCAGATATAAAGCACCATAGTAGGAAAAAATGCTATGGAAGTCAATGATGCTCCAAAACTGTTGGGTTATAAACATTTAAAAAGCTTGCGATTAGGACTGCACATCCAAAAAACCCAAAATGTTAGGGTACAGGTGCTGGGCAACAAATAATCAACGAAAAACAACAGAAGAAGCCCGCACACTGATAAACTGCTCCAATAAACTTAATGGTGCAACGTTTCGCCCATCAGGTCTTCTTCAGGCACAGGCACAATAATTGTGCCTGACGAAGACCTGATGGTCGAAACGTTGCACCATTAAATTTATTGGAGCAGTTTATCAGTGTGTGGGGTTCTCTTGGGTTATAAACATTTCTCAATACATCTTCAAAGTTCACAAAGTGTTCGTTAGAAAAAAGAAATGTATACAGGTTTGTAACAGCTTGATGATAAGTAAATAATGGCAGAATTTTCATTTTTGGGTGAACTATCCCTTTAGTAAAGCATCACCAAACATCTGCAACAGGGGTTCAGACAACCAAATCCAAAGAAAATACTGGCATAATAAAAAATGATGGCAGAATACAAATCAGAAACTTGCATGTAAATATGCTGTTTACAATAATATGAATATTAAAACAGGTATGGAGCTATTTGTGATTTTGATGTGTATGTGCTATTGCACAAAAAATGTTTTTGTGTCCCTTAGCCCTTAACATACAGGCAGACACACATACGTCATTATAAAAAAAGCCTTTCATTACCCTCTCTCCATCCTCATCCTCTCTGAATGCTTTGCTTGTGGTTTGGCTGTTGTGGGGTTCCAGACACTCTTGCTGCTCCAGCCGCTAGCGCTGATGCACCAGTATCTGGAGCTGACTCTGCCTCCGCAGTTCCTGCGGCCTCCGTTGCCGGGGCTACCGAACCTGCAGCCGATGCCATCGCTGCCCAAGCCCCTGCTTCGCTGCCAGTGCCTGCGCCTGCTTCCACAATCTCAGACATGGACCTGTTTGGAGGTCAGTCAGGTCATTTTTGGGTTTAAGTTTGAGTGGAGAACAGGTGTGGAGTGCTGTTCATGTTGCCTCTTTGTACATCACAACTCTGTTGCATTTGATTGCATGGTCAGTCTGTATGATCAGTGGTATGGGATTACCAATAAACGTTAAATTTGAATTGAGACACTTCTGTACTATATATATATATATATATATATATATATATATACAGTAACTTATACTGTAAGTCGCTTGGGATAAATGCATCTACCAAATGCATAAATGTAATTAAATTTTAAACTGTTTTGGGTCTCTGAATGAACATTTTGGCTTTTTGCTTAACATCCAACTTAATTTCCCTCAGCTTGTATGTGGCCAGAAGTCTATTTATGTAGATTAAACATCGTTGTTTCAGTGGATTGGACTGTAGAACTGAGGTCCATTTGCATAATAAAGGAAACTACTGATTACATCACTTATGATTAGCTTTCTGTCTTGAAAGCTTTCTTAGTAATTCATCACTGATTGTGTAGCCATGGCAGACAACTTGGAATAATCAGCGTTATTTAACAGCACAAGCAACAAACAGAAATAGCAGCTCACCCTAGTTTGGCATGAGTTTGATACCATATGATCGTATTGTGGTATGTGTGTTGGTAATGGATAATTATGCAAGCAAACATGGTGAATAGGACCCTGAGCGAAGCAGATGGGTTTTGTATTATACTTAAGGGTTTTGTTTTACGATAATGAGCATCTGACTGGTCTTTATCATGGTTATTACATGGCTACTTACAAGTAAAGAAATGGAGATGAAATATTGATGTTGGTAAAAGAGAAAAAGATCATGGAGTGCAACAGTGTAGGATTTTGGTTGTCATTGATCACATTATTTCACACATAGCTTTCTCCCAATAGATTAATATACAGCCTATTATGATAATGCTATGCAAATAAAATGTAATGTGAATACAGAGATTATCAAAGTCATAGCAGGAATTTCTGTGCAAAATAATAAAGTGTAGTGTCTATAAAATCATTAAAGGAACAGTATGTAGGATTGTGGCCAAAACTGGTACTGCAATCACAAAACTTGTGGCTAAAACTGGTACTTCAATCACACAACTGGTGGCCAATACACAACATGGCAACATAAACATCAGTTAAGGGGTGCAACTTCACTTTTTAAATGACAATATCCTGGCCGGACCAATGTTGTCACTGATATAAGTATTTGAAATGAAAATTATTTCTTTGTCTAGTGACATATCAGGGCCATTTTATGATTAATTGATATAAATTTCTTAAATACTGTTCCTTTAATTTCAGTGTTTATCTTGTTATAAATTAACATTTAAGAAATTGTATATAAAGCTTAGTTTTTATCATTTACTGTAACAATCACAAATTATATGTCATTTGTCGTATTTTATTTATTTATTTAATTTTTTTGGTCATAACTGCTTGTTTCCCAGAGGATCACATTTGATATTTTGTTTAGGTTTAGTTAAAAAATGTTTAACAAAATTTTTTTTCTTTAGGTTGGACTTTAAAATGTTATGAGGAATCATTTAACGAATGTTTATGTTGCCTTTAATTTGAACTTAAAAAATTAGGGCCAGGACTCTATTAAAAAAATTAATCTAATTAATTAGAGGCTTTGTAATTAATTATTCGAAATTAATCACATATAAATATTTGACCTGAGAACATTGAGAAGTTATTTTTTCACATGGATTTTTAGTATACCATGAATAATGACTGAATACATAAGCTTGAGCAACAAAATATTGTTTATTTTTGTTCAACCAAGTCGTTGTACCCAGAGTCGGGCTAACGTCCACGCTAGCTGCTATATGTTTTGCATTGAGATGATACTTGAGGCTCGATGTGATGCGGGTGATATGTGAATTCCTTGTTGCATAGCTTACACACAACCATGCTCTTATCGACGCTTCCATCCGTTTGTTTTTTATAAAATAAATTCCCATCCACGGGGCCAACTAAAGTAATCTCATCAGCGTCTTCGTTCATGTTCACTGTGGTTTGTTGTTGTCTGAAGTCATGAATGCTAGTTGGTGCTCCAGTATAATTGGTCCGCCGAAACTCATCCAATGAGAAATGTTCCGCGGTGCAAAAATAAGTGCGATTAAAATGCGTTAAAAATGTTTAACGCGTTATTTTTTGTGTAATTAATTAATCTTAATTAATTAACGGCCCTATAAAAAATATAAAAATGCATCATCTGTTTTGTCTTTGTTCATCACTTGGAAGACAATTTTGGTTACTTCATCAGAAAGTTGTTTCTGTGTGCTGCTTGTGAAAGAAGTTAACCATTTGTTGACTGCCTTGTGGACTATAGAAAGATTCAACAATTCTGATTCTAATATGTGAATCCTTAGTGGAGGACACCCCCTAATACAGTATATAGTTTATCATATAGAATTTGACCACAGTTGACCTATCAGAAGCAAGTATTCAAGAGTGTAGCCAATCCTTTGTGGTTATTTTCAAGGATTTTATACACAGTTACTTACAAAGTCAGTTGATTACATTTTTCACATTAACTCTATGGTTATTTTGCTAATAAAGGAAATCATTTCTACCTGACTACATGATCACAATCAAAATAATTTAATGTTAAAGGGGTGTGAAATACTGTAGCAAACACCACATTAGGCATGGGCCGGTTTCAAGGTTTACCAAGGTTTTAAACAGTCAAACCACTAAAATGTTTTGTGATACCGTCTCCAAGGTATGATCTGTGTTTATACAAAATTCATTAAGTCATGTGATTGATTTGATGTTTACATTTAATATACATAACGAAAATATTATATATTTTTAAAGCATATTATAATTTAAAGGCTTTATTTTTTACCTGGCATTTGAAAAAACACATTTTAATGTTGCAATACCGCAACACCGTGAAACCGTGGTATTTTTGCTCAAGGTTATCATACCGCCAGAATCTTATACCGGCCCATGCCTACACATGGTCCATCATTGCTTGAGCTCACAGGAGCCATGCTGTCAAAGCCATACACTTTGACCTTACGGCATTGACAGGATATGACACGCAGCCAAGCTCATTTCCCTCAGTGTGTGTGTGCAGATACACTGAATTAAACTATACAACCTAGATCGGTTTACTTTTATTGCCATTTGGGTTGTATAGAGTGTTTCTGTTCATTAATAATCACTGACATTGAAATGTCTCTCTCTCTTTCTCTTTCTCCCTCTTTTGCTTGTTCATGCCTGTTTTTTTCTCTTTTGGTTTTTGTTGGTCTGGTTTGGTCCAGATGCATTTGCCCCCTCCCCAGGCGATGGTCCAAACGAGGGCGTGGCCCCAGCAGCTGCTGCCGATGCATGTGGTGGATCTGGTGGGTGCTTATCCATACAAAAGATCCATTAGCACCCATTTATTTATTTGTGTGTGTGTGTGTGTATGCGCGCGTGCATGCCTGCGTGTGTGTGTACCTGGTAATTATCACGTTGTGGGGACCAATTGTCCCCACAAAGATAGGAATACCAATATTTTTGTAACCTTGTGGGGACATTTTGATGTGTTTGATGTGACCAGTTAGGGAATGGGGTAGGTAAGGGGAATAGAATATACAGTTTGTATGGTACAAAATGCATTACGTCTATGGAATGTCCCCACAAAACATGGAAACCAGAATGCGTGCGTGTGTGTGTGTGTGTGTGTGTGTGTGTGTGTGTGTGTGTGTGTGTGTGTGTGTGTGTGTGTGTGTGTGTGTGTGTGTGTGTGCACGCATGTAATTTTATTTGCATTGCTTTATTTATTACACCCTGCTTTTGCTTGCACATAAAGATTCATCTGTCATATAATTCTGTCCATGACAGACATATATTTGCATATCAATGATTCATTCCAACAAAATAAATGTGTATTTCAATAAAGAAGTAACCGTGTTCACAAGAGCTGTCCTTTAATGGCAGAATCTGTGTACTGTACATACAATATGCTGCATGATACACTAAATGTGTGAATATCATGTTGTGAAACATAAAGACATTCACTTTAACCGTACTGTTTATGTGCTTGAACTTTAACATTAACTTTAGCTTTGTACCCACGTTACAAGGTTCTGGTAAATCTGCAACTTTTGTGTTACTACATACATTTAATCTGTTGTAAACCATTTTCATCAGTCTGGTGGTTGTACTATGGTTAACGGGCCTTAAAGGCACAAAAGAGGATGTTTTGTTTTATACATTTTTGCAATATTACTTGAAACTGTCTTTACTAACTGATAAAAGACTATTTATTAGGTGCACTGAAAGTAATAATATTAATATACGTCATCTGTGCACAAGGTAGGGCCTTAAAAACATCAGCCAATCTTTGACGCGATCATCGCATCAACGATTGGCCCTCTGGCTTGTCAATCACTGCCATTACTTTTCTTGTGAGATACGTGCACAGACAAGCGCAGTTAGCATAAATGCTTCTCGACAGGTAACAGTGATTATTCATCCTTTGTGGAATAATTATTGTCGTACTGTTATCCAGGTATATTGACGTTGTTCCTGTACTGTAATTGTAAGGCAGTGAACAGTCTGCTACATGCTAGTTGAAATGGGAGTAGCATCGACTGATCTAAACGTTACGTCTTATGTGTTTATTATCATATCATGTCACATAATGAATCCACTAATGCGACACAGCATATGCCGATGGTAAACAAACACTCGTGCACGAGTATTGGAAGGCGTTCCCTAGACATGAACTGTGAAGGAGGGGGGGGCTGTTCTTACGCATGCACTCATTTCAAAAACTCAGTAACGGTCTTTGGATTCTCAGTCGGCGAAAACATCCTCTTTTGCCCCTTTAAATGTGTGCAAATCCATCTCCTCTCTCCCTAACTTCAGCACTCCTGAAGTTGAGCTTTTAGTGTGTTTCCTCTTTTATTTGCAGTGTTTGTTGTTTAACACACCTTACTCATTTCACTGTCACCCCTCCCCAATAAAGACCCCTGGGCACCATCAGAGGGGAGTTCGAGTGTTGCACCAGAATTGGACCTCTTTGCCATGAAGCCAGCAGAGAGGGAAGTCACTGTGTCCGTATCATCCCCTACTAGCCCTGAGCCGAGCATTTCACCAACAGCGGCCCCCTCTGTACCTACCACGACTACCACATCCGCAACATCTGCAACAGCCGAACCAGCCGTCGTTCCGACACTAGACCTCTTTAGTGGTAATATCTCTGCTGTCATTCTGCCTGCGTTTGCATTACTAATTACTTGCTAAGCTAGTTCCCTAACATTTTTATGATCATTTTTCTATTCCTCTCATTTAGATTTATACTTTATTTAGTCATTCTGGATTTTGAGTCATAGTGAATCATGATCTTCACCACCTTATCAGAAATATTAAAATTTACTAGAAGGAACAGGGTGGTCAATGTTGTTGATTCACGTGTGGCCTTTAAAGTGCACTGCATTTGGTCAAAATCCAGGATTTGCTGTGACCATGTCCTGCAATCATTTACTGGTATTGTTGACCTCGATCTGAATGTTGCACTTTCATTGAAATCGATTAATGCTTTAAGTTAGCCATTTGTACAACTTGTATACTGATGTTTCCCTTTTTTCTCTTTTAACGGTGTTCCCTCTCAGTACATGTGATAATATGCACTGTCTAGAATCATAATACATATGTGTGTCCTTGTTTATAGATATGTTTGATTCTATGCCTGATCAAAGCTCCTCCACAGAGCCCAAAGCAACAACTCCTAGCCTAGACCTGTTCGGTGCAGGTACAAGAATTGATTCTCGTGTTTTGAACGTCTCGTCTGTTCTAGTCTTCATCTTCTTTCTCATCTGTTTTTCCCCCCTCCGTCTTGGGTTGTCCTCATAGTGGAACGTGGACTTGTGCATGTTTGCACCCTCAAAAGCACGATTCTGTGTCCTAAGTGCACTCATGCACCCTACTGATTTCTCTTGCTTTTCCTTTTCATCTTCTTGCTCTGTCTTGGTCTTGAAGATCTTCCTGCCGTTTCTCGAGGGCCTTCACCTTTGCCTGAGGCCAGTGTGACTGCTGACCTGTTGTCTGGTGAGTCTCTGATGAGTCGTAGAATCTTTTCTTTGACCTTGAATTGGCATTTTCAACAAACAGGGTGCAGACATTTAAAAAAGTTAAAGCTAGCTACTTTTATACTCACTTGTTTTTGTTAAATAATAGTTTTTAGATAATTCTTGCAATACACAAATCAGATTTTTTCCTCAAATAAAAAAGTAACCCTTTTTGTGAATGTGCCAATTCCTTTTTTTAAATTATAATACTTTGTTTGATTGCTTATTTGTATAGTATTTTATTTTACTTGATATTATTTTCTTGCATTTCTACTCCCAATCTGGCGTTTAGAGCCTAACAGCATTAAGCAACCAAATGAGAACCATAGTAACCAGCTAAAACACCTTAGCTTTGCCCAACAACCAGTTTATAGCGCCCACGAACACCTTGCAACCAGATGAAACACCATAGTAACCAGATAAAACACCTTAGCAAATACCTAGCAACCACATGGAACACTCTAGTAATCAGCTAAAAAACCTTAGCAATACCTAACAACCACATGAAGCACCCTACTAACCAGTGAAAACACCTTAGGAATGGCAAGCAACCAGTTTATAAGAGCATACAAACACGTAGCAACCAGATAAAACACCTTAGCAATAACTAGCAACCACATGGAACACCCTAGTAACCAGTTAAACACTTTATCAACACCTAGCAACCTTATGAAACAGCCTAGTAACCTTCTAAAACACCTTAGCAATGCCAAGCAACCACATGGAACACCCTAGTAACCAGATAAAACACCTTAGCAATGCCTAGCATCTACATGGAACACCCTAGTAACCAGATAAAACACCTTAGCAATACCTAGCATCTACATGAAACACCCTAGTAACCAGCTAAAACACATTCATAATGCCAAACAACCAGTTTATAGAGCCTTACAAACACCTAGCAACCAGAGGAAACAACATATTAATCATATAAAACACCCTAGTAATCAGCTACAACCGCATGATAACATGCTAGCATCATGTTAACTGATGTTATTACACGGCTCTCTGGAATGCTTGATTCTGATTGGTCAGTTGAGACATTTGCAGGTTTGTTCTTTTCAAATAATGACCGCTCCAAAGTAATAACGCATAGCCGGTACTACTTGTATGTTTAAAATCCCTCCGCACCAACAAAGATTAGGCTACTGTTTGGTGCCATCTTGTGTCAAACACTGGACAACAACAATTAACAATGGAAAATGTCGACATTAACATGTACAGTAAAATCAAAACATTTAAACAGTGGATAGAAGAACGAACAACGACAAGACACAGAGAGCTTACTGAGACTGAACTTGACAAAATAGAGCATGACGGCTACGAAGCCAACACACAAAAAATACAGAATGGGCATTAAAACTTCTCAAAGGCTGGCTAAAAGAGAAAAAATGGAGACAAGTATGAAGCAGAGGATCTTAATAAGGTATTACGATAATTTTATGCATCTGTGCAAAGTTTCGCGGAAGGATAAAAATGTTAATTTAAAACAAATATGCCAATAAAATGTTTCAAATTCATATTCATGTCCAGTTTTTTCTTATGTGGCTTCGCGTCGGGTCCTGATCACACTGTCGGGGCTTATTTCCCAATAACTACCGGCTGCCTCTACATTATCCCTTACTTAATTAGCATCATGTTAAATTGTTGTGGCATCATGCTAAATATGTTAGCATCATTGTTATATTTTTGCATGGCAAGCATCTACCTAGTTTTACTTTTCCTTGTCTGCATTTCTACTGCAAGTATACTTCAAAGCAGTGGCGTACACAGACCTCCACAGGGGCAGGGGCGGACGGACTAAAAAGGGCATATAATAATGACCACTTTAAATAACAATCAAATGTATTTTTTTTACAGAATTTAGGGGCAATTAAGAGAAAACACTTCCGAGTTTTTATGGCAATCCGTATTTCCACTATTATCCACTTGGTGGATTTCTTACCCAACTAAAAAACACTCAAAAACAGTAAAACCCTGTGGATGTCTGAATCTGATCTCTTACAAAAGTCCTTTACAAAAATGCATTTATCTTAGCTTGAACTTTTTGCTCAAATTTTTTTCTTTTTAAAGAAACCTACCCATATTTGAGAAGTGATAAAAAGAGAACAAATAAAGATATGATGAAACTTTTTTAAGTAAGCAGAGAGTCCTTGGCAGGGAAAGAGTTAAAGCAGTACCCTTCTGTCTGTTGTGTTTTCAAAAATGTAAATGACTTCCTCACGATCAATAAGAATATATCTTTCTTAATGGAGAGCAGCAGTAGGTCAGAGAACCTCTCTCAATTACAAAGATTTTGAAGTTTGGATTTTACATGCTTTGAAAATGACAGTTTTTACAAAACTCTGAAAATGACCATTCAACTGTAGATGTGGAGACAGGTACTGTAAGTTGTCTACCCTTTTGCCATATTAAACTATGTTATTACCTCAACTTAGACGAATTAATACATATATATCTTTTTTCAATGCGTGCACTGTACAGCGCGTCGTGAATGTGTTAGCATTTAGCCGTAGCTCCATTCATTCCTATGGTACCAAACAGGGAAGCCACCAAACACTTCCGTGTTTTCCCCATTTAAATACTGTTACATGAGGAGTTATACCAGTAAGTATGGTACCACAAAATAAAACTTTTTTTGGTACCATAGGAATGAATGGGGCTAGGCTAAATGCTAACACATTCACAACGTGCTGTACAGTGCACGCATTGAAAAAAAGATAGGTATGTATTAATTCGTCTATATGGCAAAAGGGGTAGACTATTCCTTTAACGCTGCATATATTTTAAAAGAGTTAAGAAAGAGAATCTCATTGTCTTTTATGCACTTTAGCGTTTCCTATTAATATTAATTTCAAAATGCTTGTGTAGTCAGTAGGGATCAGTGATGCACGGGTTTATCACTCGCCGTTACGAGTCATCAAAAAATATTTTTAATTATATTCTGGTCATTGATGGTCAGGTCGTTTGAAATAAAGATGCCAATGAACTATTTTAAACAATTTCTACTCTTAAAAAATGTGGGTCGGGTACAATATATATATATATATATTATTAATATTATAATTTTTTGCGGTTCGAGTTGCGGGCGGGTTAGTTGAAAACGTCAGTCGGGTGCGGGTTGTTTATACATTGACCTGCACTTCACTGGTAGGGATGGCTGCCACGAAACTGACATTTCGACACTGTGTTGAGATCCTCCAAATGCTTCCGCAAAATGTTTATATATATTTATTATATTTAAATACATATATTTATATTTATTACATTTTTATAATAATAATCATTATTATTTACTATTACTGGCACATTACACCTTGAGACAAATGGGACACGGGCTTGAGCCCACCACCCCTAGCCCCCCAGCCTGTGCACACCACTGCCTCAAAGTTACTCACCAGACTAAAATGAAGGAGTGTAGAGGCATAAAAGCCTGTTTTTTTCTCTCTTTCATAGACTCATTTGATGCTCCGGCTGTTGCTCCTGTGGTTGCTGCATCTGCGGCTCCAGCTGTTCCCGCCTCTCCTCCTAAAGCTGAGCCTGGACCTGTGCTAGACCTCCTTGGTGTGTCTTTTAAACTCCCTCATAAAAAACATCCATCCTGAAGAGCCAGTATAAATACCGATGTCATATCCAAAGGTTTCCACTGTTGCATTTAGTAAATTACGACAAACTGTAAATTGCAAAAAGGTTTTGTTGCGTCTGTCTGTGTAACATTTCTGTGTTCTGTTATATTGGTTGACCAACACCAAGATTGTGGGTTCGTCCCAGGCAATACACATACTGATAAAATCTTAAATATACTATACAGTAAGTCACTTTGGATAAAGGTTCTGCAGTAACTGTACATTTTTTATAATGCTTTTTATTCTGATTCAGTTCTGATTCAATCTGTGGTCTCCAAATCATATGGTGTTTAATTGGTGTCTGTTAATTCATCTGTTATATGAACCAATGATAAGGTTTGAAAGAGATGCATCATTCGTGTTTATTGTACGTGTTTGCATGCCGTGCCATCATGTGTAGACGACTGCATGTGTGGGAACATGCACAGTGCGTCATTGTTTTTGCGGTATGTTTATGTGTTGGTGTGGGAGTGTGTTGTCTGGTGTAAATCCCGGCTCACTCTCTCCATCTGCCCTTCTCCCAGTGTGTATGCAGCTTTAAGGCTCACTAATGTTTCCCCTCCTTAATGCTGCGTTATGGGATCGCCTTGACAGACGCATTTGGGGACACTGCCTTAGAGTCCCAGACCATTGCACCCGGAGCACCATCAGGTGACCTGCTTGGGGGTATGTGTCACATATGATGATTAGAAAAAAAAACACTTTTGGGGCGGTTTTCCGGACAGGGTTTAGATTAATCCAGGACTAGGCTATTAGGACCTTTAAAGGAAAACACCACAGTTTTTTTATATTTTACTATGTTCCTCAACTTAGACGAAATTAATACATACTTATTTATTCAATGCGTGCACTTAATCTCTGTACAGCACGTTGTGAATGTGTTAGCATTTAGCCTAGCCCCATTCATTCCTTAGGATCCAAACAGGGATGAATTTAGAAGCCACCAAACACTTCCATGTTTTCAGTATTTAGAGACTGTTACATAAGAAGTTACACAAGTTGGTATGTTGGCACAAAACCCGAGGTCGAAGTGCTGCAAACTAAGTGCTCTTCCGCCATACAATAAAGTTCTCATTTTTTTATCCGCCTAAATAATCGCCACGTTGTATCTAACAGTCTTTAAATAGGGAAAACATGGAAGTGTTTGGTGTCTTCTAAATTCATCCCTGTTTGGATCCTAAGGAATGAATGGGGCCAGGCTAAATGCTAACACATTCACAATGCATTGAAAAAAGATAGGTATGTATTCATTAATCTTAGCTGAGGTAAGAACATAGTAAAATATTGAAAAACGATTGTGTTTTCCTTTAAGTCGTTTTTACAAATAAACCTTACAAAAAAACAATACTAGTGTGCATCTTGAGACAAAACAATAGCACTGATATATGCTAAGATATATCAATGCAAGAGGTTTTTTAGTCTGGAACTAGGATAAGCCCTGTTCGGGAAACTTTGTTGATATGGGTCTGTGGATTTTGAATGGCGTTTGTCTCTCTCAATGTCTTCAGGGTTACTTTCACCAGTTGCCCCCACAGTTACCCCAGTGCCATCTTCAGCCCCTGCTGACCTGCTGGAGTCAGATTTTGATGCCTTCGGCTCTGTGCCTGCAACACCAGCGGCAACAGACAGCACTACTGCCACTGCAGCGCCATCTGGAGGCTTTGATGCATCAGGTGAGGTGTTGCCTCTGATGGATCTCTCACTTTAATATTCATACTGGTGACTTATTTGTGACCCTGCCTGTGAAATCCATGCTGAAGTCTCATAATGTAATGAGATAAGGATTTATTTGAATCTTTAACATGACCTTATTTAATCAATATTAAAGGAAACACCACCTATTTTCAATATTTTACTATGTTCTTACCTCAGCTTAGAAAAATGGATACATCCATACACATTTTTCAATGCGTGCACTTTTAAACTTTGTACAGCGCATCGTGAATGTGTTAGCATTTAGTCCAGCCTCATTCATTCCTATGGTCCCAAACAGGGATGAATTTAGAAGCCACCAAACACTTCCATGTTTTTCCTATTTAAAGACTGTTACATGAGTAGTTACACGAGTAAGTATGGGGGCACAAAATAAAACTTTTGTTTGGAGCCATAGGAATGAATGGGGCTAGGCTAAATGCTAAAACATTCACGAGGCACTGTACAAAGATTAAAAGTGCACGCACTGAATAAAGATAGGTATGTATTAATTCATCTAAGTTGAGGTAACAACATAGTAAAATATTAAAAAATAGAGTGGTGTTTTCCTTTAAAGAAAAAATTCACAGAGTTTCATTAAAGGGATAGTTCAGCCATAAATAAAACTTCTGTTGTCATTTACTCTCTCTCATGTTGTTACAAACCTGTATACATTTTATTTGTTCTGATGACCACAAAGAAAGATATTTTGAGAAATGTTTGTAATCAAGCCTGATTGACTTCCATAGTAGGAAGAAAGAACACTATGGAAGTGAATGGGGCTCATGATCGATTTGGTTTTAAACATTTCTCAAAATATATTTGTTTGTGGTCATCAGAACAAAGAAATTCATATAGATTTGTAACAACATGAGAGAGAGTAAATGATGACAGAATATTTATTTTTGGGTGAACTATCCCTTTAACATGATCTAAAGCACTATTCGGACGGGATTAGTTTTCCAAACAACGTTTGAGTCTGTGATTTTTATGTACCGATTTCGGGATTAAAATGATGCAGGCTGTTCCAGAGATGGGAGTGTCTGTTTCATACGTTTGGGCGTTGCAGAAGAGCACGTGCTCTGGATATGCGTGTTTGTAATGTTTAATATTTTGCTTTAAATGTAAAATTATGACAGAATGTAATTTATTATTTAATTTTAACAAATCAAAATAAAATATACAAATCCTACTAAAGTTACGTTAGCCTACGTGTTTTATATAACTGTCTGCTTATAATAAACCCAAAGAAATGAAGAAATAATGATTAATAACAATTTATTATCTTTATTAATTAACATTACCATTCTGGAGTTGAACAACTTTGAACGGAGTTTCTTATAACGTTAATTATATTACAGTGGCCAGTCAGTGTTTGATATTCAGCTCGTCTTGATTTAATTATTTTATTTTGGCAAATGCGTAAAAACATCCATATCTGAATGAATGGGACTCAGGAAATAAAATATACGCGGATTAGTAAACCTTACGGCAGATCACGTTGGCCAAAACACGAAATGAACCGCGTTTTCAAAAGATATTGCGGGCAAACACAGACATTTGCATCCGGACGGGATTAAATTTCTCAGAGGACCTCGGAGTTCGGCGAAAAACAGTAGGTAAATTGCTCTGGAATTCTTACAGAGGTCGTCAGAGAAAAAAAACAGACATGGCCGATTCGGACGGGATTAAAAACACAGAGGACCTCTGAGAAGCACGATTTTCTCAGAGGTCCCCCTGTAAAACTAATCCCGTCCGAATAGGGCTTAAGATGAATTTATGTAAAAACAGTAAATCACCAAATAAAAGACTTTGGCTGGGTTTTTATAGAGTGGGTTCCATTTGACAAAATGAATTTTAGTTTTGGATAAAGTCCTCTGCTAAACACTGTGGCGCCCTTTTAAGCCTGTCTGCTTCTCATTGTCCAATTATGCATGAGCGCTTTTGTATTCGCTGACCTTTGTATACTGTACTGTATAATATACCGAGTATGGCATTTTCCCAAAAGCATTTCTCTCTATTTTTTGGGATCTGAATTACTACTGTCTGCACTCTTTCTCTCTTAATATAATGCTTTTTCTCAACTTCCTCATCTGTCTGGTCTTTCCTCGTATTTCTGCTTCTGTGATATCTCTCTTCGCACACTGCTCTGGCTCATTGCTTGCTCCTGCTGTGCGATTGGTGAGTTGGCGAGAGAGCTCCGGTCACGGCTTTGCGGCATGTATCACTTTACCCAATCACGCTGCAGGGTTGGGGAAGTGTGAATGTACTAGTGTTCTGTTTCCACCTGCTTGCCTACATATCTGCAGAATGAATTGCCTGCATCAGTGTTGTAGGTATTGCACTCACTTGACCTCTGGTGTGGTGTTTCAGGATTTGATCGGACCAAACCCCTCCTGCTTAGTTTTTCATTAAAAGTGCACTTTCTGTATTTATTTCCTTGCTAATTGACATCACTGTAGGAATACAGTACTGTTTTTGCAGGTATATTTGCCATTAATTTTGGTCTTTACCACAAATGTGACCCTGTCTGTGAAATCCAGGTTAAATGAGATTAGGAGCAAAAAAGTTTAATTTCACTTGATTTTATTTTAGACATGGGGCCCTATCTTGCACCCAGCGTAATTGACTTTGTCAGTGACGCATGTATCATTCGTATTTTGCACCGGCGCACAGCGGGTTTTTCCCTCCACAGACGCATGTCGGCAAACAAGGGAATGAACTTAAGCTCCCTGGGCGGTTCAGCACAAAAAAGAGGTGTGTTCCGGCGCAAACCATCCCTGATGCTATTTTGCGCCACTGACCAGAAAAAAATTGTTTAAAGTCAGTGGCCCGTTGCGCATTGTTCATTATGCTATTTTAAGGGCGCATGCTTGACCATAATGTATAGCGTGCACAACGCGCATACACTTTGCTTATCTAATCTACACAGATGCAACAGTTATTTTTGCAAATCATAAATTGTTACAATAAAAAATATTAATACACGAGATACCGATACAAATGTTTTTGTGTTTAAAATCCGATATTCCGATATATATCGGCCGATTTTTTTTTCTCAGAAACGTGCAACAAAACATTAACGGATTTCCCTAACATTAGTTATTTGTAGTTATTTATGAGTTTTAACTAAAATAATATGATAATGGATTTTAAAAAGAAATTTGTTTCTTTTATTGTCAGAACAGAGGAACATCAAAATATATTAAAGTTCTGATAAATAAAATGTATAAAAATACAAACTTAAGATATGAAACGTAAAGGCCTTTGAACAAAAACAACAACAACCAAATCAAAGTTACCAGTTTTAAAAGACTTTGTTCATAAATATAACTTTGAATTGGACTGGAAACAAATTCTGATAAATAACAACAACAGCAAAATATAAATTGCTGATCACTTGACTCAGGCAGTGGCTAGACGCCTAAATCTGGACCCCACCAGCAGCTACTGGTTCAGAGCGCTCTGTCAAAAACACCAACAGTGAGGAAATCTTTTGGCCCTGTCCCAAATGGCGCACTTCATGTGGACTTTCGGTCTTGTGGCCTTAAATTGCGCGTTCTCGCGTAGTCTACGAGTCCGTAGGGTGTCCCATCTGTCTTTTTTACGCTTTGAAGTGTGCTCATCAAGCCTCATTTGCCCCCTTGATGCGGTCTTCAGCGAAGCCCGCATTGCAGCAGGCTTCGCGCACTTTGCCAACCCAGAAGTCCTTGCGAAAGGGCAATCGAACCAATCAGACGACGGAAGGGAGGAGTTCACACTGACGGGCAACTTCTCTACCTATTTTCCGGTGTGATGCTCGAGTCTGTCCCAAAATACGACTCCGGTGCACCCACGTGGACTCGCATTAAGGGTCCCTAAAGTCTGGACTACGTGATGTCATTAAAGTGTGGACTCTGAGGAGGACCACAAGTCCGGAGTGTGCCATTTGGGACAGGGCCAATGAAGGCTGTTTCGTCCATTTTTTTAAAAAAATATTCATTTATCGGCCATTATGAATGCCGATACCGATAGTTTGGAAAATCCATTAATATCGATATATTGGTCAGGCGCCTTATTTATATCATGTAGGATGATTTTATTGAGAAAACTTAAATCAGACAAATAAACTTTAGCTGGGATTTCACAGCAAGGGTCACAAATGTCACAAAAGTGGTATTCTGCTGGTCATAAAATGGTGACAATTTACTGATATAACTATAGTGACTGTACCTCACTATAAACATATTTCCTCAAAAAATATTTTTTGCATCTTTAACATTTTCTAATAACCTAAAACTTTATTTTGTATTGGTGAAGTTTTGGGTCATATCCTCATCTGGTCCAACTCAGGATATTTCCTTTTGTGCCTGACAGGATTTATCCAGCCGTGTGCTGGCATCCTTTAGCTTGACATGTGTTATGCAACAAAAATCCAACCTGATCTCAAGAATTTCCGTGTTATAGTCACAGAATATTTTGATCATTTATCCGTGTCATTGTCACGGATCTTCACATTTTCCGTGTCCATGACCATGCCACAGACTTTCTTTTCCGTGTCAGTTTCACGTATTGGTTACTCAATTGTTTTTCCTATTTTTTTACCATTGTCAAGTGGGTTTGGGGTTAGAACGACTTTCTGTTACATAAAATGACATCCTAACCCAAACCCAACTCTAACCCTAATGTCAGGCAACAATTGTTTAAAAATCCGGAAAAAAATAGTATAAACCAATAGTTAAAGTGACATCCTAAACCAAACCCCAAATCTAACCCCAAACCCACGCGACAATGGTTTAAAAATAGGAAAAACAATTGAGTAACCAATACGTGAAACTGACACGGAAAAAGACACGGAAAAATGCGGAGATCCGTGACAATGACACGGATAAATGAGCAAAATATTCCATGGCTATAACACAGAACTTGTGAGATCATGTTGCAAATATCCCATATGTAAAAATGTGTGTTGCCAGTTTGCACCATTCTAGTGCATGTCTAAAAAAACACATGGATGCAGAGTTGAATACATGTTATGATAATCTTCTGTTTTTTTATTGCTGTTGTCTTTCACTCCTCTACTGCAATATCTGTCTCAGTCTGTTATGCAAATGAACTGTTATGTGAATGTGTGTCCAAAACAAAGTTCAGGGCTCTGAACGCATGGTAGATACTCCAAATCTATTCTGCATGCATCAACCCAATCTTTTCTGTGCCCATGCCAGTGTTTGACGGATTAGGAGATCTTCTGATGCCATCCGTTACACCTCAAAGCACGGGTGGGACTCCCATGGCTACTGCCGGCACACCAGTAACACCTGGAATTTTACCCACCGCTGGTCCCACAATGGCACCGGCGATGATCCCGACAATGGTACCTGTGCCGATTGCCCAACCAGTCAAACCTATTGGCGGAGACTTGGACTCTTCACTTGCCAGTTTGGTTGGAAGTACGTAAAGAAAATGATGTATAGATAGTGTGTAAGGGTCATTGAATGCTATAGAAGGCAATTTGCATGTGAAGCCAGTTCAGTTTATCTTTCTATTTTTCTTTTTTTTGTAGACTTGGGAATGGGAAGCCAAAAGAAGTAAGTGTTTGCTCTCATTTGTGCGTGTTTGTCATCTTGTCAGTTATCTATAATTGTCCATCCGCCTGCTTGATGTAACCTGTATTGACACTCATATAGCAGTTTGATTGATTCACTCTTTCCTCAAGGACAATTCAATTATGTTTAATTTCTATATCCTTGGAGGGCCCGAGTCAACTGTATTGAGTCCCATGTACAAATTGAGAAAAATGATTTAGGTATATTAAGACATCTGACATGACAGCTTTTTGTTTTGTACAGGGAAAACCAGTGGGGAGAGAAGAAGCTAACAGGTGGAGCTAACTGGACACCTCAGGTAGCCCCCACTAGCTGGGGCACATCCGGCACTCAGATGGTACGAGTCGCTCCTTCTTAAAAATGTTATAGGATTTGAGTTTTTCTGTATATTTTATCATGGTTCTGTTTTCTCTCTTGCGATTATTTTTAGCCTGGCTCTGCTACTGGAGCTTCAGGTGCTGCTGCCCCTCCTCCTGGAGCTATGGCACCGCCCATGGGAGCACAGCCAGGCTTTGGCATGGTAAGAAATCCCCTCAAAAATATATTAAGAAATTGTTAAAACATAATGCATAGCAAATATTATGTAAATCTGGGTCTCTCTCTCTCATTATTTTGTTATTTTCTCAATACAGCCTGCAGTAGCAGGAGTGGGAGCTCCCATGATGCCTCAGTCTGCAATGATGGGACAGCCCCTGATGAGACCACCATTTACTAGTCCAGGAGCACCCGTAAACAACTTATCCTCATACACACACAAAAATACAGACACATACACTTGACTGCAGTAATTTAAATCATATTGCATATCACTTTTATCTAACCATGCTTTGTCTTCTTAGTTGTCTCCAGGGCCTGCTGTTCAGAGCCCCAAAAAGCCACCCACCAAGGATCCCCTTGCAGATCTTAACATCAAGGATTTCTTATAATCCCTCAGGTATGATTAAAATGTAACCACTGATCAATGTCTCAATTATTACCATTAGTTAAAGGCGGGGTGCGCGATCTCTGAAAGCCAATGTTGACATTTGAAATCACCTAAAAAACACTCCCCTACCCCAATGGAATCTGGACCTTATTTTGATAGACCCGCTGCACACATACGCAACCCAGGCAACGATGTTGGTTAGTAGACACGTCCCCTTACTGTTGATTGGCTACAAGTTTGTTTTGGTTCTCGGTCCGAGTACTTTTCCAAAGTGTTTTTAAAAAATCATGCACCCTGCCTTTAATGCATTAGCTAACACTGAGCAACATATTTTTGCAACACTATTCTTGTTTAATGTTAGTACAAATACAATTTTTTTTATTTATTTGTTCCTTCATTGTATTTACTAATGTTAAAGGGATAGTTCACCCAAAAATGAAAATAATGACTTTAATGACTTACCCTCATGTCGTTCCAAACTCGTAAGACCTCAGTTCATCTTCGGAATACAGTTTAAGATGTTTTAGATTTAGTCCGAGAGCTTTCTGACCCTTCATTGAAAAATGTACGGTATACTGTCCATGTCCAAAAAGGTAATAAAAACATCATCAAAGTAGTCCATGTGACATCAGTGGGTCAGTTCCTCATAACAAAAAATAACAAAATTACGACTTTAATCAGCATTGTCTTCTCTTCTGCGTCTGTTGTGAAGCCCATGCGCGAGACTAAAGTCACGTGACTGCAGTGACGCGGCTGACGTGTTATCCTTAGATGTGTTTGCAAAGTTTTTTTTTCAAACTTACAGTGTGTGTCTCCCTCAGACTGTAAACGAAGCTTGGGCGCACAAAAAATAACAGCTGGGGCGCACCAGATAACACGTCAGCCATGTCATATGTCATCTGCATCATATGTCATCCGCGTCAATGCAATCACGTGACTTTAGTCTCGCGCATGCGCTTCACATCAGATGCGGAAGAGTTTTACGAGTTTGGAACGACATGAGGGTGAGTCATTAATGACATTATTTTCATTTTTGGGGGAACTATCCCTTTAACATATACGTTGGTTGTAAGAATGTATTAGTAAATGTTAAAATGTACATGAAGTAAGATTAATACTGTATATGCTGTAGAAGTATTGTTTGTTGTTGGATCAACACTAATGTTGTTAACTAATTGAACTATATTGTAAAATCTTACCAATATTTCTTACAAAAGTATTGATAATTTTCTTTTTTTTTTCAAAGTAACAGAGATGTAACTTAATGTAGTTTAAAGGTGCATTGTGTAACTTTAAGAAGGGTCTCTTGACATAAATGCATTATTATATACATAACTGTCCTATTGGTAGTGTATAAAGACCTTACTAAATGTTTTTATTACCTTAGAATGAGGCATTTTTATCTACATAAACCATGTTTTTACAGTAGTCATAAATGGACAAACTGTGGCTACTGTAGCTTCACTATGCATTTCAAAAGACATGCTTTAGCTAGATATAGACTGTGCCATTGGTTGCAATTTATCTTACCACTAGATGTCGCTAGAAATCTTTGTAGAGCTGAATACTACTGTACATCAGTTTGTCTATGTTCTCTTTTCAGTATTTTCTTCTCAAAGAATGAGCTCCCGTCCCATGAGAGAGGACTGCTGTCTGTTTACACCCTCAGACACCTGAGGAGCCCACAGCTAAAGATCCACTGATCCCATCCTCAACCGCCTCCGCCCCATCCCAGCATACCCGTGTCATGTTGTAGCACAAACTGTGAAGTGAGTCGTATAGAAAAAACAAGCCGAAAAATGATGATGTGTTTTTTCGATGTAATCTTTTGTTTTTATGAAACAAAAAATGATTTAAAAACACACAAGTTGAAAAAATTAAAATCAAGTATGTCAACTATTTTCCAATGTTTATTTTTGAAGTGAATGATGTATGACGTATATGCGTGTTCCCCTTAAATGTAGTTCTGGGAGCCATGGGGTCAGAGGTGTAACGGACCACCTTAAATATGTTTGTTCGAGTGCTATTTGTTGTATGTTGGTTTGGGAGCAGTGTGCAATGTATCATTTGCAGAAGGTACCATGTATATTTACGATACAAAGATCTCCCCTCTTTTCTCATTTTTATCTGTGGCCAACTTATTGATGTGAACCTGGTAATCGGATTATAAGAACATGTTTGTCATCTTCTGTTACCGATCGAAATCGTTGTTTACAAATATAAATATATATATGAATATGTATAAAGTAATAACATATCCGGGCTCCTCTAGATAATCCTATTGGTGATTATATGTCATTTTTGTAATAATATTGTTTCATTGTTAACTCACTGTTTGCATCCGTTTGGTTTACCCCATAAAAAATAACCTCAGCATTACCGAGTAATCTCTGAGAAAGGCCTTTTGCAGTCTCTTAATGAAATAGCCGATATGTACAGCAACTTGTTAACCTGGTTATCTGGATGTTTCCTGCCGAAAACCCAAAACATTCACGGTTGTAGTAAGTGGAATGCTGTGTTTGAGTCTCTTATATAGTTACTTGTGCTTGTATGAATTTCAAACTGAAACTGGTACATGTAGTGTTATTTTGTATAATTGTAGAAGAACCACCCACATGTTCGGTTCTCAGTCTTACCCTCTCATAGCACATCCTGAGCACTATTCCTCATTTGTTATACGTAATATGGTCAGTGAACGCTCCCTCTGTTGGCGAGTGTGGATAGGTACTACTTTGCACAACAGAATGGAGTGCAGTGAAGATATCCAGAATGAAAATACTGATGCCATGGATGATGGGGTGTTTTCCTTCTGGATAACATCGGGCATAGGTGCACATGCTGTTTAGTAGCAGTGATAGACTCTTAGATCTTTCTTATAGTTTTCAGAGGTTGTCACTGTTAAACAGTGTTACAGAAAGGTCTTATTGACATACCTGTAGAAACTTCTTCCCTCTCGAACTCAATATATTGTTTGTTGTCATGGAAATGACAAAGGCAGATCTTTGGATCTCTTTTTGCAATTCTCAATGCAATTATTTTGATTCATACTGACACCCCTACATAGTGCATGTAAGCCCTTTGAGATGCAATAAACACTGATGGGAAGAATTGCCCACCTGAGTTCCCTTGTGTCTGTTTTCAACAGAGATACATTAAAGGAAAACGACACAGTTTTTCTATATTTTACTATGTTGTTACCTCAACTTAGATGAATTAATACATACCTATTTTTTATCGATGCATGCACTTTTAGTCTTTGTACAGCACTTCGTAAATGTGTTGGCATGTAGCCTACCCCCATTCATTCCTATGGCTCCAAACAAAAGTTTTATTTTGTGCCACCATAATTACTCGTGTAACTCGTGTCTTTAAATAGGAAAAACATGGAAGTGTTTGGTGGCTTCTAAATTCATCCCTGTTTGGATCCTAAGGAATGAATGGGGTTAGGCCAAATGCTAACACTTTCATGACACGATGTACAAAGATAAAAATTGACAAAAGATAGGTATGTATTAATTTGTCTAAGTTGAGGTAAGAACATAGTAAAATATGAAAAAGGGTGGTGTTTTCCTTTAAAGGGGTAGTTCATTCAAAAAATGAAAACTCTGTCATCATTTACTCACCCTTATGTTGTTCAAAACCTTCAAAAGAAGATATTTTGAATAATGATGGCAACCACACAATTGATTGTTCCCATTGACTTATATAGTAGAAAAACAAATACTTTGGAAGTCAATGGGTACCGTAAACTGTGTGCTCACCATTATCAAAATATATTTTTTGTATTCAACAAGAATAAAGAAACTCCTACAGGTTACCAACAACATGAGGGTGAGGGAATGATAACAGAATTTTCATTTTTGGGTGAACTATCCCTTGATCATTAAGGTGAAATAATTATGATAAAATGAATATATATATATATATATATATATATATATATATATATATATATATATATATATATATATATATATATATATATATATATATAATTCAAACATTTATTATTAAAAGCTGTATATAAGAAATTCTTGAGAGCAGGTTTAGACTAGACCTGGATAAGCTGTTAGCTTAACAATGTGTAATGTGAGTTATCATTTATTTGATCATTAAAAACACAGATGTACTATATTTGTCCTTTTGGACCAAGACACCTAAATCTCAGTTTATTTGGTGCTTTAAAAGTACAGATTAGGATCTAGCCAATTTTGAAAAAGAAATCTATGCAAATTATATTAAGATTTACATTTCCTATCTAGCTACATTGCATTCCTCCATATCATAATTACAAAAAGCTAATGATATTAACCAATGCCTGCATTAAATTTAAATAACCCTGTGTAATTTTTTAAAGGGGTCATAGCATGAAAATCCGAAATCCTTTTTCCAAGTGCTATAATTGGGTACCCAGTGCATCTATCAACCTACAAAAGTTGAAAATGAACAACCCAGTAACTTAGTTTGGGTAAGACATTTTCTGCAAGAGTGTGAAAAATTAGGCTGGTCAGATTTCGCCTGTTTTGTGAGGTAGGTAGCAAGGCCAATTACAATAATACCACCCTTCTGCACTATCCAACCACAGCACTGCCATTTAGTGCAGAGAGAGAGAGAGAGCCAAAAAATAATTGACAGCACAATTGAGTTCCAATTACAACAAACCACCATCCAGGTGATCAGTGTTTGAATTTCATCTGCTCATTTGCATATTAAAGGACACACCCAAAAACGGCACATTTTTGCTCAGGCCTAGAAAGTGGGAATTTTAATGTTATAATTAATTATCTGTGCAGTATTTTGAGCTAAAACGTCACATATGCACCCTGAGGACACCAAAGACTTATTTTACATCTTAAAAAAATCTCATAATATGACCCCTTTAAGAAATATGTGGTTTTATTAAACTAATCCACACCTTTAAATACATAATTACAGTTCAACAGTAGCCTGTATCTCAAACAGGTCCTGTGATATTTTGCATTTAAAATTAAATTAGCACCATAAGTCAACAAGGACACCCACCCAGTAGTTATCTGCCTGCATTGTGTTATAAAAGACAGCAACATGGATGTAAGTGGATGCCTATGAAGACAGTTTACAGTTTATGAAATCAAATACACACAACTACAACATCTATATGATGATGGAAACAAAACAAAAAAGGATTTTAAAAAACCTGCCAGTATTATTAATAAGGTAAATCCACAAATAAACAAGCTGCTTCTCTCAGAAAAAAAATATTTTTTTCTGTGTCAGATCTAACTTCTACGCATCTATGTCAATACAGACAAAAAATGCCTCCCATTGCTAAACACTTTCTGATTTAAAATAATAGAGATAATTCTCATTAAGACAGACTGAAATCCAATTGATTCAAACAAAAAGTGTCTCATAAAATAAATTAAGGTATCAAAAGAGCCTTACTCAGAATACTTCACTGATGAATGTAAGAGTGCTGAAGTGTTGACAAATGCATCCGTTTGTGTACTTTGTGAAGTGCACAAATGGGAGGTGCTAGAATTGATGGGAGGTGACTATTTGAGTTTTTAGGTTCCCTGACACTTGCTGGAGTCACCATGAACCCAATGACAGATCTGTGCGTATTTCAGCGGCGTGATGCGCACCGCCACATTGTAATCCTGTTGCACACCGTTCACATCCACCCACTGGTGACCCGAGAAAACCCCGATGATCTTCCTCTTCCATTTCTTCTCGCCGGGTTCTTTAAGGCGAATGTAGACACCCGAACCGCTGGATCCGGGTTTGGCATCACAATACTGATAGAGCAAGTCGTTGGACTCCTCCGATACGGAGCAAAAGCGGTACACCAGGTTGTCCGGTCGGTCATCGTCGAAACCTGAGAAGTGGATGCGTCCAGCTGGTAGCTTTTTAATGGAGGGTATGATTCCTAGATCCATGTATTTGGTCTTCTGGGCCCTTTTGAGCTCCAGAATGGCGTAATCGTAATCGGCCACGACGCTTTCAGAAATGCCTTTAAACCAACCCTTGGGAACCTGCATCTGTTTCACGCGCGTCCACCGGAACGATGGCGGCTCGGAAACTGCGCTTCGTCGGCTACGGTTCCTCCTTCCTTTGCCTTTGCCCTTACGTTCTTGCTTCTCAATAACATCTTCATTTCCTTCAATTTCCTCTTCTTTATTCTTTCTCTGTCCTTTTCCTTTCCTACCTTTCCCTTTCTTTCCTTTCCTACGTCGAGATCGATCCTTAAGCACACCGACGTTGAGTTTCTTCACTCCTTCCAGGTAGTCCGTGCCATTGTGGATGCAGTGCGCGGCCGTCAGCACGTGTTTAGGTGACACCAGCACTCCAGAGCATCCCGTGGAGATCTTGACCGATGTGGAGAAGGGATACTTCAGGGAGTACTGCTTGTCGGCGATGGTAAAGCGCGTGTCAGTGCCGTACACCTCTCGTCTGCGCCGGGCGCGCGATGGAAAACTTTGCGCCCAGTTTTCGCTCGCGTTCAGGTCCCGTACCGTGACGGTGGTGAGCGTTCGCGTTCCGTTGTCGTACATCGTTTCATAGGAGAGCAGCTTCTCCAGATCGTGCAGGCTGGGCTCCGGGAGACCCCGCTGGCACTCGATGCCACATATGCCGTGGAGCTCTTCCTTTGGTTTAGCCGAAAACTCCGAGCTGTCCAGACGCACCGTGCGCTTTTCTTGTAGCAGTGGAACTTTATTTTGCGGCCACTCATCGTCACCCGTGGCATCGTCCACTGCTGCGGCCACGAGCGCAGCCAGTGCCAAGATGGAAAGCAGGAGTTTTAAGGGTACCGGGCCCATTGCAGAGAAACCCCTGGGCCCAAAAGAAAAAGAAACAGGGTTACATTGAAATACTGAAGAACGAGAAATTGTTTGTTACTTTATGTACAGCTCAAGAAACACCATGTATACTGTAGTATACTTTACTATAGTAAACTAGCAAAATTCCTACTCTACAGTTTTTAAACCTTACTATAGCAAATATTAAAGTAGGCACTTTTAATGTATTTATTACAGTGTATCAATTCACTATAGGTAGTACAGAATACTATAGCTTATATTATTAAAGGATAGTTAATGCACAGTTTACTATACTTAGTACACTACAGTTTTCTCCTATATATAAATATTCTTTAAAAAAATATTGAATTCATTAATCAATTCTTTCTTTGCAAATTTATTTAATTAAAAAATACATCAAAATATATGCAGTATATTACTATTTTTTTTTCTTTATAGGTCTGTCCACTAGGGGGAGACTAATAATTAGACATTGGAACATTATTTTAGGAGCTGGGAATGAAGGGGAGAGTCTGTAGTGTGCAGCATTTCTATAACTCCCATAAAAACATACCACACATATTTAGATCCAGTCGTAATGTCCCTGTTACATCAACAACAGTATCCAAAATATTTTTTTCCAAACATCTCAAGTTTCCTTATAAGACCCTTAATGCAAAGCGAAACATTTTTGTTACCTTTACAGTGCCAAATTAGTGGCACTAGCTTTAGAGACTAAACAAACGGTTGAAAGAGCGGACAAATACTCCATAAATTGCTCCAGGCAGAGGAAAATGATGCTGTCGGTGGAGGCTGAAGTTTTGTGGTAGTGTAAGAGTTTGATCCTGTGAGTCAGAGCTTTTGAATTAATGGCTTGGAAATCTTCTCTACTGCCCTGCTAAATCTCAGCATTAAACACATATCAGGTTCTTTTACCATCATTACAAGGCCTCTCCACTTCTGGTGTTTTTATACAGCCTTTTCTATCTCCTAAACCTCACCCTTAAATAAAAAAAAATTACATTTCAATTAAAACAGTGTCTATTCACAAAACTATGCAGTTTATCAGTGAAGCAGCCCTCAATAAATGAGTTTTAAATATGAGTGCATTTCATTTTTTCACCAGACCATCAATTTGCACAGAACTGAAGAGATGATTGTCTGCCAGGAGCTGTAATATCATGCATGGTACGAATATTTGTAGGGACACATCTGAATACATTTTCCAAAACATTAGAAATGCACAAACTATTTTAGGTTAAACCCAGAATGTCATTGCATTTTAAAAAGGAGCCAAAAATAAAAGCAGTGGCGCAATACATATCATAAAACAATGCTACACAGCAGAGGTACGGTAAGTGTATCATGACAGAAATGATTTAGCACCGGTTTAAAGATCCAAAGCACCAAGCTAAGCATTTCACAGACATACTGTGTCAGCATACTCACATTCATTCTTCAATAGACTACGCAATTCTGTTAACTAAAACACATTACTGCAACAATTTCCCACGAATAGACAGTTTAGGGGTGGAAAGAATGAGTCAGGATGGATATATTATTGCTACAGTACTCTTGATTGAGTACATTTTTCCTTTGGGAGTGCAAATCCCACTTCACACACTTTGCTGTGTCATCAATGTGAATCATCTTGACTGTCTGCATGGATTGCCTGTGCAGACAAAAATGTGCAAATCTAAAAATGGGCAGATTAAGGTATTACATCTAATAAGCATACTGCTTAAGAAAAGAAAGACTGAGAAAGGATTTTTTAAAGAAGCAAAAATTTTCCCACCCATGTCGGCATTTCCCAATTTTTCTATTAAAAAATACGGATTAGCATTTTTTTAACCAACATTTTGTTCAACCAAAGGGTGGCGCTGTTGGTCTAATTTCAAACTAAATTGACATCGACTGGCAAGTTCATTTAAAGTTAGCTCAGCTAGTTTAGTGCGGGCATCACTGTCTATCATTCGTGCATGAAGATTTACACCATTAATATTTAATTATCTACAGGATAACTAAACTCCCCCTTTAGAGTTACCATGGTAACCACAGTTTCCACATATAATAAATATGGCATTTTTATGTAAACTTTTATCTTGGTAAATTTTGCAAGGGCAGATTTAAAGTAGATTTTAAGAGTTTAAAACTAAATTTTATTGGAAAAAGTATGAATTGAGCATGAAAAGTATAATTTAATGGTGGGACCAGTTTACTTCCGTTTTTTTCCTTAAAAAATAAAATACAACAAATCTATCACATAAGCCTACTGAAAAGCTCTGCAATTCAGCTAGTCGATTTGCTTCAGAATAATCATTATTGACTAGAAATAAAGATTTTTCTATTGATTTTATACAGTCTGCAACTATGCACCAAACTTTCAAAACTTTAACAACTGCAGATAATTGGCATTAAGCCACCTAGAGACGATTCATTTTGAATGATCATCTAGGACTCCAGACAAATGTTAAACAATTACAAACACTCCAGATATCAAACAGAAAGAAGGCCTATATATCACCAATGATAACTCTCAGGTGAAAATGTGAAAAGCATCCTACCTGCTATCATTCGATTTATGGATTTGTTTAATCCTCAAAGGGGTGTGTAATTAAAAATGAACCCGTGTTTAGAGAGGTCTAAGTTTACTTCATCTCAAAGTTCTTCTTGTTGGTGGGTTGATAGTCCGTTTCTTCTCATATCTGCTCCACCTTCAAGACAGAGAGAGCACAGAGACGAAGTCCTCGGTAGGGATTACACTTGACGTTTAAGGGAATGGGAGGAAAAAGTCCCAACAAAATTTTCACAAAGGATCTCGTAAATGTGAGGGAGGGACCATCATGCTCTCCAACGATGGAGCGGAGAAAAGTTAACTTGTAGTTCACCATAATGAATCATGAGATTCTAAATAAAGCTTTTAAAAAAGACTCGTCTATCCCATGTTTTCAGATGGGCTTTGACTGGATTTGTGCGATGATTCGTTCCACTGTGCGCACAATAGCGCAGCAGCGGCTTTATTGTGGCTCTGTCCCGGTTCCCACATCAATGACACTTGTCTCTATGCACGTGATGTAATAAACACACGAGCAGGGGGTCTTCAAGATAAATGGATGCCTTTAAATTACCGTGCACATTTTGGCAAACCTTTGGATATAAATTGACACGTTTTGTGTTTATTCACAGACTTGTTTGGGGATGTTGCGCGCGCAGTCTAATTCAATTTGATTCAAGAAATTCTGACATTCCCTACAGCTTTCAGCTTCCCCCATAAAACATTTTAGTGTGTTTATAAAGAGACGTAAGAATCAATTCAAGAGACCACGCAAAGTGGTTGTGTTTAAAAATGTAAAAAAAAATTTTTTTTTATTGCTGTCAAATTCCTGGAAGAACACTTATAAATGGATGGATAGGACATGCTTACCACATTTTATTTATTTATTCATTTATTTTTCTGCGAGAGCTGTTTTTCCTATTAAATGTAACGTGCACCAGCAAGAGAGCGTCTACAATTCGCTTAAAAAATAAAGCACCTGCGCAAGTCCCAACGGTAGACAATAGGCTTGTTCGACTTCACGTGCACCGCAAGAACTGACAGGCGGATGACATACAAGTACCGCGAGAGCAATCCAAAATTAGACATCTCCGTATGATTTCTCGATTCGCTCTCGCGGTATCTTGACATCATTCCCCTGTCCGTTTTTCCGGCGCGGAAGAAAGTCGAACAAACTTCAACTATGATCTGTGGAAGTCTCGCGAGACCGCAAACCAGCACTACACATAAACACTTTCTCTCGAGATTGGTCCCTCATTTTTTCAGTGCTTTTTGAATAAAACTTGTCATCTTGTGATTGATATCAGTACTGGTTTCTTTTGTTTATCGTTAAATCTGTTTAAACGAGGACTTCACTAAATGGACGCATTAGGACAAGGACCTGCTGGCCAAAGGTGAGATAGATTTTAATAGCATTTTAATAATTAAAAATCGTTATAGAAATTTACATTCATTGTAATAAATAAAAATAATTCAATAAAGTATATATTAAACATATGGTTTGTGTTACACTTTTAGTGGTTTTACCAACAACGGCCACTAGGCGTCAACAGTGTGCTGCATACTCTTATCACAAACTAATAAATTACTGTCACTTCATTATTACTACTTCCAAAAGGTTTTGAAATATGAAAACTACATTCTTAGATTCTTCCAAAGATTTATAGTTTGTTGTGATAGATTATAATTTACATGCAAAACAATAAAGTAAACACAGGTGTTCCACTCACGGGACAGGGACAGTTAAGGGGTTTAATGTATAAATGCACAAATCTATATTCAGAATGAAAATTCTGACATTTGCAATACATACTGAAATGCTAACATGCTTTTTTGCCAAGCGATCTGATAAACATGAATATAATTCACTTGCACTCTAAATAAGTACATGTGTAAAACATTTGGGTAAGGTTGTACAGGAAGACCTAACATATAAAAAATATGCAGGGATAGGCAGTATTTACATTATATAATAATAAGATATATTGCAGTTTACTTGGGCATACCAATATGGTGGTGGTGGGTTGGCTTCAATGTTATGACATGAGCAATTCAGTTGGCAGATACTTTTATACAAAGTGACTTGCAGTGCATTCAAGTTACATTTTATCAGTATGTATGTGGTTATTTAGGGATCAAACCTATGAGCTTTTGGACTGCTAGCACAATTCTCTATAAGCTGAGCTATTAGGACAACTAATCTTATTTGAACCTTTTACCACTTTATTTCCCTGTCTATAACATGTGTCTTCAAGCCTCTTGTCAATATTTATAAATAAGATCACAATGAACATACACATCAGCCCCTTTCTAAGCTGTGAAGTTCTTGTCAAGTTTGAACAGAGAAAGGTGATCTCACTGCTTCAGACCGCTGCCTCCACCCTCCAACTTGACAGAATATTCCACCACCACAACCATCATCACAAGCAGCCTTTCACACTAAAGGTATCATTATTATTTTGGGACTGATAGTGAGAGATAAACACAGTACAGGAAATGATGATGAAAGTGATATCAGAACTAAATATCACACAAATAAGTATCCTACATTATGCCACTTGAAGGCATCTGGAGTATGTGCGCTAACAGCTAGGCTCACTAATCAGGTTCATTATTCGTGTTAGTGTTTTGGGAGAAAGGTTAGTTATTAATCCTATTGTTGACATTAGTTTTGAATTTACAATTACAGTAACGAAGGGTGCAAGCATGTTTGGCAGCATCGTTCTGAAAGGAATGGCAGTGGGTGATGGTTGTGGGACACTGGTTGCATAGAGGGGTCTTTGTCTGGAGCAATGCTCTAACAGTAGGTCATGTCTTCATGATTAGGAATGAACAGCTGGATTTTTTAAATGAATATACTGATTTACAGCTGTTTTGAATATTTTTGTGCCAGCTAGTTTGAACAGATTTTTATCTCGGAGGATGCATCTAGAAATCAACTGCTTGAAAATTGCTCCTTTCTCAGCTGATGCTCTTCAGTACTCAATACATCAAGACGAATCTGATCTCGAGAAGCTCTGCATTATTTAAAAGTTGGATTCCAGTTTATCTGCCTGGCTGTGGTCAGAATAATTCATACATTTTGCCACACACTTTCTGCTGAAACGGCATCCTTCATTCCATTTATATGCAAAAGAAGAAAATTCGCAATCACTGAAAGTTAAAGAGCAGAAAACTGTAAAGTTTTTAATGACTGCTCAGGCAAATCCTAAGCGTGTGAAGGTAATGTAGATTAAAGAGTGAGATGTTTATTCATGCATGCCACACACTCATAAACCTTTTCAGCAGGCTTTCGAAACCCACCTCTCCCTCACCTATTAGAGCTTCCACCCAAACAGAGAGAGCCATTTATATGGAGACTCTCTTATACCAGCCCCTCCTTTTCCCTCTTATGCTAGCTTTGAGTTCATACTGAAGTTGTCGAATGTAAATATTTAGACACTGTCAGGAAATGTCAATAAAGTTCAGGAATCAGAGTCTCAAATGCGGGATCAAAAAAGTTTATTAAATGAAAATAACACTGATACTGTAGGGATACGCTTGAAGACGAAGCACCCGACTGATTTCAGATAGACAGAAAATATAAATCCACACTAGTCCACAATCCACAGGGGAAAGAGTCTCTCACACTGCACCGCCGAAGAAGTCCAAAAGTGACGAGGAGGTCCACCCACTTCCGATGACGTCACACAATAGGAAGCCGAAGACAGCTGGTATACGCTTGAAGACGAAGCAACCAACTGCGCGAAAACTCAGGAAACTAGACAGTAATCCACTGACAAAACACACAGGATCGAGAATCCTGGACAGAGACAAGAGTCCGGATGTCGGCGATTGAACCTGGGGCGAGAGCAGAGATGGTGAGATAAATTACAGCGGACGGCTCTACCTGGACAGGGAGCGAGACAGTAACCAACCGAGAACAATGAGCGCGTGACAAAGGACAAAACGCAAGACTATAAAAAGACCAAAAGGAATAGGACACGTCTGGGAAACAATCAGAGAAACGAATGGGAGGAGCGAGTGCACACGTGAGGAACCAACACCAAAGGTAAACAAACAGACACACATACACTGCCGATCACCCAGGTGCCATGACAGTACCCCCCCCCCCCAGGGCCGGCACCGGACGGACCTGGAGGAGGCTCACCTCGTCGCCGACGGAAATCCTCGATCAGACCAGGATCCAGCACATCCCGAGCCGGAACCCAACACCTCTCCTCCGGACCGTAGCCCTCCCAGTCCACTAAATACTGAAAACCTCTGCCCCTGCGACGAACATCTAGTAATCTCCTAACCGTATAGGCAGGAGCACCATCCACTAGACGGGGGGCGGGAGGGTTGGGGGCAGAGACAGGGGAAAAATTACTGGCAAAAATCACAGGTTTAACCTTGGATACATGAAAAACAGGGTGAACCCGACCAAGAGTAAGTGGTAACTTGAGCTTCACTGCTACCGGACTAATGACCTTAACAATACTGTATGGCCCAATGAAACGCGGAGCCAGCTTTCGAGAAGGCTCACGGAGAGGCAAATCTTTGGTAGAAAGCCATACCTTTTGTCCACACACATAACGAGGTGGAGGTCGTCGGTGGCGGTCAGCCGCAACTTTGGTCCGTCTGGAGGATTGTAATAAAAGGTCTTTAGCTCTTTTCCACGTGCGTTTGCACCTGCGGACAAAAGCTAATGCAGACGGAACCGCTGCATCGGGTTCCTGTGATGGGAAAAGGGGAGGTTGATAACCGATAGATAGTTCAAATGGTGACATACTAGTAGAAGCGACAGGAAGAGAATTATGTGAGTACTCAACCCACGGGAGCTGTTGGCACCAAGAATTCGGATATTGTGACGACAGACAGCGAAGCGTTTGACCGAGATCCTGATTAGCCCGTTCACATTGCCCATTGGTCTGTGGATGATAACCAGAAGACAAGCTGGCAGTAGCGCCGATCTGTCTACAAAACTCCTGCCAAAACCGGGAAATAAACTGAGGACCCCTATCTGAAACCACATCAGTCGGAAGACCATGTAAACGAAAAACGTGGTTGATCAGAACCTGAGCCATCTCCTTGGCAGAAGGAAGTTTAGGTAAGGGAATAAAATGAACCGCTTTGGAGAAACGATCCACCACAGTCAAAACGACAGTGTTACCATCAGATGCCGGTAAGCCGGTGACAAAATCAAGGGCTATATGTGACCAGGGGCGGGAAGGGATGGGCAAAGAATTGAGCAGACCAGCGGGAGACTGATTAGATGCTTTGCTACGAGCACACGTAGAACAGGCTAATACAAACTGTCTGATGTCTGTAGCCATAGAAGGCCACCAAAAACGTTGGCGGACGGCAGCCAACGTTCTCCGAATACCTGGATGGCCGACAAATCTGGATTCATGGCCCCACCGGATGACATCGGAACGTAAATACTCAGGAACCCACAGACACCCCGCTGGACACCCATCCGGCCTTTCCTCCTCTCGTCCGGCCTCTCTCACCCGCTGCTCGATACCCCAAATGAGGGCACCGACCACCCTGCCCTTAGGAAGAATGGTTTCGGTCCGCTCAGACTCGGAATGACCGAACAGACGGGAGAGAGCATCAGGTTTAGTATTCTTGGAGCCAGGCCGGTACGAGAGGGTGAAATTAAAACGGTCAAAGAAAAGTGCCCAACGAGCCTGCCTAGATGTTAACCTTCTGGCCGAACGGATATATTCTAAGTTCTTATGATCCGTCCAGACCAGAAAGGGCTCCGAGGTTCCCTCCAACCAGTGACGCCACTCACCCAGCGCGAGTCTAACCGCCAGCAGCTCCCTATTACCTATGTCATAATTTCGTTCCGCTGGGTTTAACCGGTGAGAGAAAAAAGCACACGGATGTACTTTCCCGTCAATGGACGACCGCTGTGATAAAACGGCACCTACCCCGACATCAGAAGCATCTACCTCCACTATAAATTGTTTTGCCGGGTCAGGAATAGAGAGGACCGGAGCAGAAATGAAACAGGACTTTAATTCATCAAAGGACTCCTGAGCCTCCTTATTCCAGCGGAAACACACTTTAGAGGAGGTGAGAGCAGTGAGAGGTTTAGCGATCTGACCAAAGTTTCTGATGAAACGCCGGTAAAAATTGGCGAACCCCAGAAAACGCTGAAGCTCTTTACGAGTGTCGGGCACTGGCCATTCGGTGACCGCTTTAACTTTAGCGGGATCGGGGCGAATCTCTCCCTCAGCAATAACGAAACCCAGAAACGAGACTGACACCCTGTGGAACTCGCACTTCTCCGCCTTAACAAAAAGTTGGTTCTCTAAAAGCCGTTGTAAAACCTGGCGAACATGCTGAGTGTGTATCTGCATGGAGGGAGAAAAGATGAGAATGTCATCAAGATACACAAAGACAAAATTATTAATCATGTCTCCCAGCACTTCATTTACCATAGTTTGGAAAACAGCCGGTGCGTTACAAAGACCAAATGGTAAAACGCAGTACTCCCAGTGTCCTGATGGTGTATTGAAAGCTGTCTTCCACTCATCGCCCTCCTTAATACGTACCAAATGATAAGCATTACGCAAATCTAATTTGGTAAACACGCGTGCTCCCTGAAGTAATTCAAAAGCTGATGACATTAAAGGCAAGGGGTACTTGTTCTTAACAGTAATGTCATTAAGCCCTCTATAATCAATGCACGGGCGAAGAGAACCGTCTTTCTTTTTAACAAAGAAAAATCCAGCACCGGCTGGAGACGAGGAGCGGCGAATGAGACCGGCATTAAGCGCTTCATTAATGTACTTATCCATAGCCTCTCTTTCAGGTTTAGAAAGGGAAAAAACACGACCCTTAGGCGGAAAAGTACCTGGGAGGAGATCGATAGAACAATCGTACGACCGGTGAGGAGGTAAAGAGGTGGCCCGAGCCTTGCTGAACACCTGGTGCAGATCTGAATACTCCGCCGGGACCCCCGAGAGATCGGCAGCAGGAATCTGAAAAGTAGAACAAACAGAAGCAGAAGGAGCAGGACCAAGACACGAAACATGACACGAAGACTTCCAAGACAAGACAATATTGTTCTGCCAATCAACGTGAGGATTATGTTTAGTTAACCAGTCATGCCCCAAAATAATGGGAGAATTACATGACTGTAACAGATAGAATTCAATGTCCTCACGATGATTGCCAGAAACATACAGACCTACAGGGGGAGTGCGATGGGTGATTACTGCCATATGCTGACCCTTTAACGTCCAGGCAGAGAGAGAAGAGGTTAAAGGGATAGCAGGAATACCCCAAGATTCAGCCAACCTGGCATCCAAGAAACTTGCCTCCGCACCAGAATCCAGCAATGCCTGTGAATTAAAATCAGAGTGGTTATATTTCAAAATTACAGGCAATAAGGTGCGGTTTACGGGAGAATCAAAGGATGAAACGCCCACCGATACTCCCGGGTTTATCGGCGGGCACCCCCTTTTACTGGACACGCAGCGACTAAATGCCCCGCCTTACCGCAGTAGAGGCACAATCCATTATTCAAGCGACGTTGTCGTTCGCTGCCGGTAAGGCGGAGCCTACCCAATTGCATGGGTTCCTCAAGCTCAGACGGTGAAACAGGTGTAACAGGTGAAACCGAAGACTCAGATGCCACAGTAAAGCGACGAAATGACTGGCGAAGGTCTCGTTGACGCTGACGAGTCTCTATGCGTAATGCCATGTCAATCGCAGCCTCCAATGACGTAGGTGGGTCCCGTGCAGCGACTTCATCCTGGATGTGCGGGTTGAGACCCTCAAGGAACTGAGCTCGGAGAGCAGCATCATTCCATCCACAAGTGACAGCCAAGGTCTTAAAGGTGATAGCGTAGTCAGTGACGGAAGAATCTCGTTGTAATAATCGCACTAATTCAGCTGCTGCCATGTCACCTTGTAGAGATCGATCGAAAAGTCTCAGCATTTCGTCCTTGAGGGCCTCGAACGAAGCCGTGCACGGGGCCTGGACCTCCCAAACAGCCATTCCCCAGTCTCTCGCCCTCCCCGTGAGCAGCGTGAGAACAAACGCCACTCTGGAAACAGACGCTGCAAACCTCCGGGGCTGGAGAGCGAAGACCAGGGAGCACTGCTGAAGGAAGGCCCGGCAGGTGTTAGGGTCGCCGTCATACGTAGGCGGTGTGGCCGCGTGTGGCTCGCGATCTGTGCTGGATGGTGTAACAGCGGGAACGGGAAGATGAGATTCTCCGACCGGTGGGCTGATCTGATCTAAACGGTTGTTTAGCTCCGTGAGCCGATCGGAGAGAAGGCGGAAATCTCTGGAGGCTGCATTCAGGAGAGAGGAATGCCGATCGATGACTGCCCCCTGCTGGTTAAGTGCGGTCTGTACAGGGTCCAAAGCCTCCGCGCCCGCAGACTCCATATCTGACGCGCTCATTTGTCAGGAAATGTCAATAAAGTTCAGGAATCAGAGTCTCAAATGCGGGATCAAAAAAGTTTATTAAATGAAAATAACACTGATACTGTAGGGATACGCTTGAAGACGAAGCACCCGACTGATTTCAGATAGACAGAAAATATAAATCCACACTAGTCCACAATCCACAGGGGAAAGAGTCTCTCACACTGCACCGCCGAAGAAGTCCAAAAGTGACGAGGAGGTCCACCCACTTCCGATGACGTCACACAATAGGAAGCCGAAGACAGCTGGTATACGCTTGAAGACGAAGCAACCAACTGCGCGAAAACTCAGGAAACTAGACAGTAATCCACTGACAAAACACACAGGATCGAGAATCCTGGACAGAGACAAGAGTCCGGATGTCGGCGATTGAACCTGGGGCGAGAGCAGAGATGGTGAGATAAATTACAGCGGACGGCTCTACCTGGACAGGGAGCGAGACAGTAACCAACCGAGAACAATGAGCGCGTGACAAAGGACAAAACGCAAGACTATAAAAAGACCAAAAGGAATAGGACACGTCTGGGAAACAATCAGAGAAACGAATGGGAGGAGCGAGTGCACACGTGAGGAACCAACACCAAAGGTAAACAAACAGACACACATACACTGCCGATCACCCAGGTGCCATGACAGACACATCCAAATAGATCAAAGGTGCAGTGCCATTATACTGCAAACAAATACATACAGCAAAGCAAATATGTTAAAGATCTGCACCGCTATCATCAACTAGGCTTTTAAGATGGATACATAGTATACAACACTCTACAAAATGTCATTTGGGTCAAAAAGGGACGATCCCAGCCCTTGAGCTAAACAACCAGAAAATATTTATATTTGACCAAACAATTGGATAAAACACCCCAGCATAGGTTAAATTACAACCCAACAGGCTGGGCTCGTCCTTTTTTGACCCAACGGCATTATTAATAAACGTCATACACATTACGTACGAATTTGTCATCTTAGTGGTTCTCATATTAAATTATTAAGCTCTACAAGGATCTCTCCAAGGCATCTGGATAATTGTTATTTTAGGCCCTGCCTGAGTTGTTTCAAAATCATGCACTGCGGTTCAAACCACATTTTCCCCATGAAGAGGAGGTTTTATTCAGGGCAGAATACCTGCTTTAATGTTTGCATGCTTGCATGAAGTTATAAGGATGTTACAGTCTTGATAGACCACATAAAGAGATACTTGGGCAACCTTATCTAAGAGAAATGACCTTCTGCACTCGAGGCGAAGTTGCCAACGTACACAACAGAGGAGCAAAGCACTTCAAGCATGCAAACAGCTAATACAAAGTAAACAGAAATGGTTCCTAAGCAAACACGCTGATTTGGCACAGGGAGGCATTCTAGTTCAACATTCGCCCAGACTTGGCCTACAAGTCGCCTGTTGTGTATATCAGTGGCTTGATAGAAAACAAGTTTGCTTCCCTTTCTGGTTGCGAGTTTGATCTTTCATCTGCTAAACGTCAAAGTCATAGGCTGCTGCTTTTAATGTTTCAGTGTCAGGAGTTTGTAAGCTAAAGTTTCTCAACCAGTAATTCCCTTAAGAACAAATAGGTTTTTAGGTGCTATGCAAAATTTTAAAGAGCACATATTTCATTGCTAAAAACAACGTTATTTTGTGTATTTGGTGTAATACAATGTGTTTGCATGCATGGTTTATGGTTAAAAACACATTATATTCCACATATCACACATTTTTGTAGCTCCAGATTTCACTCTCTTTCTGAAACGCACGGATTTAAAAAGCTGTACATTGTGATTGGCCTGAATACCTCTGAGGTCAGCAGGAAATGTGACGCTCCTTACCGTGTTTGAAAGATTTGTGCACAATGCAATGCTAACAGGAGTTACCTTGGAGGCTGTGAGTCCGAAGCGGGAGGAATTATGATAATATCTCTCTTGTCTACATCACCAATCCCAGGAAGTAAACTGTTGCCTAAAATCTGTGTGTTTGTTGTAGTCCAAGAAAAGAAATTTACGTTGAAGACGATAACTTGTCATCGTTTACTTTGGGGTTTGTACCTTTTGCATATCGTTAACATGTACTAATAATACACACAAAGGAAATGTAAAACAATGAATCGGACCATTGGTGCTCTTTAAGTGTATACAGAAGAGCTCATCGAAAGACAGCCTAATTGGTTTAACCTCCTAAGACCTGGATGTCCACATATGTGTACACGAAAGTTTGTTGATGTTTGCACCATAATACTTAATTCTGTGTAACTGGAACCTGTTGAACACAAACATGGACAAATACACTGCTTCATGTTCTTAGAAAACTATTTGGTTATTATATTTATTGACAAACCAAAAACCCGGGTCTTAGGATGTTAATACCAATGAAATGACTAAAGTGGCATTTGTGAAAATAAGACATTTCGATTATTGAACAATAACCTTTTCATTGCCATTAAAGTGAAATTACTGAACCTAAATATAAGAGCCTGAGAATAAATCCTCATTGATAAGAAAATATTTCAGGCACACTTAGAGGGTTTTGCATCTGAACTCTTCATATATAGTCCGGCTCTGGAAATGTGACTTTAGGTGTCTTCAGGAAACGTATAGGTCAGAAGCACCATAAGCACCCTAACACACATTTAGATTTTTCCTCAAGGTCAAAAAACAATTCATTTCCCCAAACTTTGCTAATACAGAAAAAAGAATCGATTTTTTTTGTGCTTTGATTACATTTCTGACCTCCATATGTCTGGCTAATGTGCTTCTTGTTTGGCAGAAAGTCAAGACATATTACAGTAAGCTCCTCAATCATTTCGACCTTCCTCTTTGTGCTAGATCAAAGAACCACACAAGTTCAAAAGCAGCACTTTTTCCTCCACTTGTGACTTTGACCCAACCTCACATTTTCCAAGCCACTTTTTTACATGAGACCACTGCATGACTGATTGTGACTTTATCGCTCTCTTTCTTATCTTTCCATTCATCTCATTCTCTGTTATGCATCTTTTATTCATGACCTGACATGCTTGATTACCCAGTCCCAGCCAAACACGTGCAAAAAAACTGTTTACACGTGAGAATGTTACCCTTTCAGCGTCATCATAACTGTTGTAAAATTTAACAAGGCCGTTATGACGTTTCTTTTTGAAGATTTTGTTACAAAGAGATGAAAAAAGTCCCATTAGGACAGAGAAGAGCTGATTGAAAGACTTAGTATAGATGAATCACAGGAACAATCTGAAAAGTGAAGGGGGTATGTCATAAACTTTATTAACTTGGCCTTATAAAAATTAATAGGTGATGTAAAGTTCATCCTATAGTTGTTGCTGAAAGCAGTGGATGATAAAAATAAAGGCTAAAAATAACACATTACTGCACTGACAAAGTGGCTGGTTTGTTGGCTTTTTCATAGTCATTTTACGCATTCTTTGTGTAATTACCAAAAATGAGACTATTTCCCAGAAAGTTGCAATACCCCTATTTAGAGGTACTGGTGTAGACCAGATTTATGTACTATTTGGAAGGTCTCAGAGGAGAACAAATTGGGAGATAAATGATGAGCCGTGTTTTGTGGAGCTGAAAAAACAAACAATAGCACTATAAACTGTGCTGGAATAGAGATTCGCCAAGACCGGTGTGACTTTTTCTCTTTTTTAGTGTCTGACAGAGTTTTGGAGCTGCATTATAAAGGAGTTGCAGGCGGTATGCATGGTACAGAGAAATTTCAATATATGGGCTATATAGTAGCTTGGATCACTGTCAGTATATCTTTAAAAGTAACTTTCAGTTTGAAGATGGCTCTAAGTGGAAATGCGCTTTCTTTGAAGGTACACCTGTGGTGCCCTGCGCCCTGCTATCAGTGAAAAGAGGGGATGTAGAAAGAAAAGAAGTGTGGCAGGTTAGAAGAAACTATACAGTGGATGGGTTATAGTACCTTAAATGCTCTTTCACTTTCTCTGGCTTTCTTTTTTTCTCTTTGTCACAGGCATTGTGTTATGATCTATGTGTGTTCTCTGTTTTTTGGAAACTCACCAGGATCTGAGGTGTGCGTTACCTTCTGTTCACCCCTGCTGAGGCTCTAATGTGATATAATGACCGTGCTTGCCTAAAAGCTGCATAAAAATACCTGACAGGGAACTAATGCGTTTGAATATTGACTCATGGTGATACAGCTCAGCATGACCTTCTGTAAAAGGGCAGGAACCTTAAATAAAACGCATATTAAGATTCCAACCATGTCTTTCAGTGAAAAGGTTTATGTGTTTTTTACATCGCAGTGTCTATGCTTGTACAAATGCTGGGTTGTTTCAACCCATGGTTGGGTCAAATGTGGACAGTTAAATTTAAAGTATTATGCCCATTTTTACAAGATGTAATATAAGTCTCAGGTGTGCTTAGAATGTGTCTGGGAAGTTTAATCTAAAATTGCCCACAGTCACTGGCTGTGGAAAGGGCTTTGTCAGTATAACACCACATTACCAAGAGAATCAGAACAGCATGTCTAATGAGACTGGGGATTTAAAAAGGAGGAATGGTGGATATTTTTCATTGTAGAGTGCATGTGTTCAGTTCACACATTGCCAAAACACATTTATGTGTTAACACCTTTTAAAAGTGGGTTTTGCATAATATGGGCTCTTTAAACCATTGTAGGGTTTGTCCATATTTTACCAAACCATGGGGCAACCATCCCTCTCTCTAATGAAGCCAATACGGAAATGATTTAAACTGCAATTCATCGACTGGCCGCTAGAGGCTGGCTCCAAAAGGGAGTCAATTCCCATAGACCCCAATGTTAAAAAGCCCATCTTTAAAAAATGTGTTTACAGCCTGGTACAATTTTTTTGTCTGTATAGCTAATTTTGTCCTTCATGACAACTGTGAGGGGGTGCATTTTTTTGTAACTCATCAGTTTAAATGATATTAAGCCTTAAAGTTCTGCATAATTAAGGCCGTGGCCACTTGAGTGACAGTTGAACAGCCACTGCTGTCACTAGAGTCGAGCTTAGGGGGTCCACCTCAGCTTCAGCCATGTCCCTCCACTTTACCATTTTCGGATATCCGCGAGTGATGTGCAGTGATGCGCGGCCAAGATGGCGATGGCAGGCACTGTCTAATTTAGGCTTCAAAAACGTTCTTCGGAAACCTATGGATGACGTCACGGACACTATGTCCATCTTTTTTACAGTCTGGTTGAAACAACCCATTTTTTTTGCAGTAGGAAATGCATAAACCTATTTAATATTCCGTAAGTGACCAGGAAGAAAAAAATATACTTATGGGCTTTGCTACAATATAAACTGCTAGAAACCAACTATGAATCACAGGAATAGACTACAATAATATTATTGATTATCAATGCAGAGAAATCCACTTACACCCACTGTGGCTTTCGTCATTGTTACTACTTTGTATTAGCAGGTATACAGAATATCATGAAACAAGAAGTACAATTTCCTCATTCCTGGAAGTCTAAGTGTTGTGGTAAGCAATGATTGTGTGTGTGTGTGTGTGCGTGCGTGCGTGCGTGCGTGCGTGCGTGCGTGTGTGTGTGTGTGTGTAGATCCCATACATAAATGTGCCACCTAGGAGGCCGCTTCCATATGTGATAATTACTGTAAATCACTAGGTGCTGTTATTTTTAACCAGATAACACAGAGTGTTCACAGAAGACTGCATACCCTTTTATGTTATACCCTATATATTATGGAAAGAATAAAGCTGATAATTTTATTCCCAGCAATCACTCATAAAATTCAATAGCATAATAAGTAGGGCAGCTTAATTGTTTGCCATGTGACTGTAGATCTTCACAAGATATACAAGCATGGCCAGTATTAGAGTTAAACTATAGGATTTGCACATACTGTTTTATAGATATAAATATATGGTTTCAAATCTTTACTTTTTATACAGTATCACTTCCCTTGTAGTAAAGGGTTAGTCCATTTTCTTAAAAAAAAATCCAGATAATTTACTCACCACCATGTCATCCAAAATGTTGTCTTTCTTTGTTCAATCGAAAAGAAATTATGTTTTTTGAAGAAGACACTCCAGGATTTTTCTCATTTTAATGGACTTTAATGGACCCCAACACGTAACAGTTTTAATGCAGTTTAAAAATGCAGTTTCAACGGAGTTTCAAAGGACTCTAAACGATCCCAGACGAGGCGGGTCTTATCTAGAAAAATAAAAAATATGCATTTTTAAACCACAACTTCTTATCTATCTCCGGTCCTGTGACGCGCCAGCGCGACCTCACGTAATTGCATAATGCCGTGGAAATTTCATGCGTTACATATATGAAACGCACATTTGCGGACCATTTTAAACAATAAACTGACACAAAGACATTAATCGTTTAGAGTCCTTAAAACTCCGTTGTAATTGTAATTTTAAACTGCATTAAAACTGTTACGTGTTGGGGTCCATTAAAGTCCATTAAAATGAGAAAAATCCTGGAATGTTTTCCTCAAAAAACATAATTTCTTCTCGACTGAACAAAAAAAGACATCAATATTTTGGATGACATGGTGGTGAGTAAATTATCTGGATTTTTTTTAAAGAAAATTGACTAATCCTTTAATATCAGTTAAGATTTTTTCAACTTTATTAATTTCTAACTGAATTAAAGGGTTGTTCCATATAGAGCTGCCGTGTCTAGACCTGTTTTAAGGCATAGTGTATATTCGCTGGTTTAAACTGATGTATTTTCTTGCCCTGCACTGTTTGTAAATGTGTACAATGATAAATTGGTTTGCTATTGTGTGTGCCTCATCTTGCTTTTGTCTGAGCCTCTATATCACATGGCTCTGCCCAATTTATCTTAACTCTGTACAACACAGCTACCAGTGTTTAGACAGTTAGTGTATTTGTCATATACTTTATGAAGCTTAACATGCTCTGAAAAATCCCTCCAACAGGGATTATATTTAACAACATACATCTTCAGGAACCTGGCACTGTCAGAGCCGGTATCTGCTTTTTTATTATATTCTGTCTTTTTCTGACATGGTTAGTTACCTCTTACCAGTAGCTAATACACATGATGGAAAGCCCTTTTGATACCATATTCTTGAATCCTATTAATTTGAGTCTATTAATACAATATCCTTCTCATTTAAGCAGAGTACTGTCAATTATAAGCGCAGTAAGCTTTTTCTGCCAGAGTGTAAGAAAGAAGATAAAGTTAAATAAAACTGCTTTTCAGCAACACAACAGGACAAAATATTGAAGGTCTGTTAAAATGAACAGTATCGTAACATTATCTGTGTAGTTAGTTTGAGGTTTATTTTGAAAGTGTTAACTCGCTATCTTTCATTTTAAGCCTGTGCTAGACCAAGATAAGATTCAAGAGGCCTGGGGCTAAACAAGAATGCACTTCTGGAAAACAAAGCAGTTAATATGGGGAGTGTTATGGTCTCTGAATATAATATTAGCTTCATCTACGAGGAATAAATGCTTTCTTTCTTTTTGCTTTACCTATATGCTTACAAAACTTAATTAACCCTAAGAAAATAACTTAAATTCCATTGTAAATTAACTTTCTAGATAGGAACCTATCTGCATGCTTCTTAATATTAAAAAAGTCATTGGTATGGGCAAAGCATTTGGATCAGGGCCCACATGCACTGGGCTTTTAAGCAGTCACAGTGACTAAGCACCTTTGTCTGAGTCTCTGTGAATGTACATACCAGCATACTGTACGTACTTGATATCTTGCGTACTTGTGGGCGCACACACACAGGCCAGGGTTTAGACCAAGCACTCCTCTCAGACATGCCCATTTGTGAAACATGATCCCTCTTATCATTACAAGGCAGTCAAGCTAATTTAGTGGCCTTGGGGACTGAGGTAATTCTTGAGTGACAAACACATACAAATTTATTTCACTATTTTAGTGATGACATCCATTGGAATCCTGCTAGGCCACACAAACCTGTTGGCATAAGCAGATTTAAAGTAAAACATGCTAAAATATCCTTTTGAGTCTGTCTTTGACTGAACATCATTTTTAATAGATTTATTGTATATATACTCACATCTATAGAGGGCATAGAAAGTGCATTATGGGGATGTTGGCACAAGATGTTCTTGATGCTCAAATGGTAAAGCAGTGCATTAGCAATGCAAAAGGTTATGGGTTTGATTCCCAGAGAACACACATATTGATTATAAAGAAGATTTTTTTTAAATGCATGTCGCTTTAGATAAAAGCGTCTGCAAAATGTATTAATGTAATGATTATTCAATGATCAGCCCAGTATGAAACTCCAGCCCAATCGGGTCCAAATTGATTATTAAATCTTTGAAAACTTTGCAACCCTAGTATCCTATTTATAGCATGTTTCTGGGATCTTTTAGTGTACTTTTTACCTAATCCTCCCATTGCCTTATCAATTTCACATTAATATTGCCTCACCCTGCGTAATTTATCCAATGAACTCTGTTTTATGACCTTGATTTATAGTTATCACCTGACATCACACCACCATGTGTCTGTAACATATTTTTTAAGGTGAATTGTGTGTAAATCAATACAAGATTAAACAGATATTTAGTATCCTAATAGTGAATAGCAAGAAAAATGTAATTTCTAATTTAGAATAGATTTTGATATAATATCAATATTTATAAAACACATAAATTAAATAGTATTTAATAAAGTAAAAATATACAAATATATTTAGAAGTAATAAATGCTAAAATGTACTGAACATGCACTGCGCTCGTTTCCTTAAAAATAAAATTGCACACAGTGCATTTCTTTTTCCTGTTTCAACCCTGGGAAAGTTGAGAAACCACATGCCATGAGATTACGCAACTCGTGACTCAGATAAAAATCACCAAGTTTATTGTCTTCGTCACTTTTATAGCTTATCATTTCACTGCGATAACGACAAACACGCAACCGCTGTTCACGTTGTGTCTGCGTAACGTCTGATTCAGCATCGCCTCGTGCCGTTCAGTGACCGGTGCGCTATTTAAAGGGAAGCAACATGGCACGCGCTATAGTCAAACAGGAATCTGTGGACTGGGAGATGAAGAAGTCAGCAGAGCAAAGCAAGTTTGTTTACACCACGAAGCGGGGGTATGATGTTACACGAAACCCTCACCTCAATAAGGTAAAAAGAGAGATGTTTCGATAACTTTTACCTTTTTGAAAACATAAATGACAGTTTGTCTCGCGAATACGACAGCAAGGTTAGAGGCTATTAGTTCGGAACTATATTTAGATTTAAAGGCGTAGCACACTTGTTGCTGCTATGGCTAAAGCAAATCCCTTTGTAGTTTATAGGTACTTGCGTAGTTTAATAAGCAAACGCAATACTGTAACCCTAACATCTGTCTGCTTAGCACACAGGTTTGAGATGTATCAGCTCCATATACTGCATATTTACCACTATGAACCCACACAAACTGTTACGTCACAAGTTCTGTTGTTATTTGCAATGAAAAGTAATAAAAGACCCATATTTTCTTTAAATAAGATCAACAGGAGCCTCTGTCCAAGGTCCTGACTGGCTGTTGCTATAGCATGACCTAAAACAGTTACACTTGATGTGATATAGAGATGAGATTCCTGGTTTGATTTGGTATTCACATGAGATTTGTTATTCATTTTATATACATGCTATATGTGTATCCCATTTTGTATGTCTACGATATATGCTTGCATGTCTTTCTTTCTATCTGTTCAATCTGTACTAATTCAAGTCTTTACCTATTCAATATTAAAGCTTGTTCTTATCCAGTTTTCCCGTAGTTATGTTTGTGTAAATGATGTGGTCAAACCAGTTTTTCCTTAGTACAGAACCTGTTTTCCCATTTGAATAGTAGCAGGGATACTTTGCCTTTTAAAATGCTATTACTGTCTTTCTTTATCTTGTTGGCAGTTACTGTATGGTTATTAGAGTTCATCTGTCTCTATTTGACCCCCGTTTGTAATTTATTGTCCCTGACCTTTGATTTTCTACCTTGTAACCTACTGCATTTTCTGAAACTAATTGTGTCTGTGTGCACCCAGGATGTTCATATCCTTACTAACCCTTCTCTTGTTATAATGAGGGGCTATAGTCTGGGCTGATCAAACGTCAAGTCTTTTGGCACTCGGCCATAGGTCAGGAACCGATGACAACATAGCGCTCTGCCTGTCGTTAAGGTTAATGACTCCTAATCTAAAAATATATGTGTGTGAAAGACAGATCAGAATGAGGTCATCTTTTCGAACCAGGTGTGCACTAGCAGAGAGTTCTGAAAGGTGTCTTTATGTATGTTGAGTAGGCTAAGGTATGAAGATCGCTATCCTGTATGTTGTCCTTTTTTTCTAGTGCATACTTCAGTAATTTGAGCTATGTTGACCCCTGCTATGAAAACATTTTCATAGGCCTAGAAAATCATGCATAGGCACTCTTTAATCCAAACTAGCCATTGAAGCTGGTTCTCTGCAGTGACCCTCTCATTATAGAGGTCATGATGCTGTTTTTGATGTTGTAGCAAGCGTTGACTTAATATGAATAAGCCTTTTTGTATCTAATTTAGGTTAGGTGATACTTAAAGTGAATATGTGTGTGTTAAATATTTATGTTCAGCTACTGGGATCTGGGTTTAGATGTTTACAAGTTCTAGTGTTGACCTAAGCTCAGGGGCATGTTGTATGGACGGCCTTAATCAAGTACGTGGTTTCAGATTTATTAACACAATGTGCAATTTTATTCCATCTGCATGCATGCTTTAGAAAGAATTACTGTAGCATATGATTTAAAAATTACAGATTTCAAGTTGTTTTTGTTTTGATGTGTACTTCAGTTACGCTCCGTGGTGCCCCTCCTGTTCTCAAGCAAAATCTTAGCTTAATGGTTCTCATTAATGCAGCTCCTGTGCTTGTGGCAATGGAAATTGCCAGACTGGTGCCACAACCTAAAGTCCATGTGGTGTGTTGGGGTGTGAGAACGATTCCATGTTGTTTTATGTTTTTATAACGTGGCTTTCTAGTTCCACCCATGTCCCTGCTTCTAATAAGCCAAATCCAGTGTTGTTGTCTTGTTTTATAGACAGGCACAACATTTAATGGGATTATTAAATTGGAGGCCTGGGTTTCGCGCTGTTTGTGCTCAAGCTTTTGCTAAAGAAACATTGCATTAAATGAGAAATGTCTAGAGTCATTTTAAAGTATGTGGAAAGATTTGTTCGGAATTAACCAGCATAAAAAAGACTGTGTGAGATGTAATTAACACTCTGGGGTCGACGGTGGCGCGGGCGCCGCAAACTCTTTATTTTTCAATCACTCCGCAAAGAGACTTAAATTACTCTGCTGATTTTTGACATACAGATATGATTTATACATCATTTCAAACGTTAAAGTGTCTAGTTTTTTTCTGTCCACTCCCAATAAAAACAGAATGTTGTGCTTTTCGCAAAATTAAGAAAATAAACATGATGCACGTTCTGTTCTCTCTCCCTCAGTGAAGTCCTTTCAGAAACGCGTCAGAAAAATAAACTGTAACTTAACGAATACTTGGTGTAGAAACAAAAGATAAATGTCTACATAATGCTTGGAATGTCTCCTTTTAAATGATATAAGTGAAATTGAAAACAGATATTGTCATTCGGTGTAAACTGTATGAGAAGGAGGAGAAGTACCGTATTTCGCCAGTTACCTCATTATCTGTAATGAGATCGGATCGCCACACCCCCGCGCCATTGAAGTGAATGAGCAGAAACATCCATATGCATGACTCGTGCCTCCTGCAGTCAATGGATATGAAATCCACAATCCAGTCTCTCCATTCCTTGTTGTTCCCTCCGATTGCACCAAACATGACATAAATCCTTATTTCCTTGCGTATGTGTGTCAGTATCTCCAGACGCGAGTGTTTTCTTTGTTCTTCCGTCAAACAGTTCACGCGATTGGAACACACATACACAAACAAGCGAGTCAGGAAACTCGACGCGCTTTTTGGTATTCTTATATAATGCGCGATTCCAAACAGTACAATCCTTATTTAGTTGCGTCTAAGCGCATATCTCCGCACAGCAAGTTTATTAAACACAGGATCACTCGCGTGTGCACACATTCACTGCTTTCATGATCAACACGTGAGGTAATGGCGGCGGTTGTAAACAAACATTGATACGTTTACCACGCGTGTCCCTTGTTGTGTTTCTACTATAATGATTACAAATACACAAATAAGAGTCCAGACAACGATAGGCAGTTGTTCTTTTGAGCTTTTTACTGCACAAAAGTAAACCTCTCGCTGGCCAACCAAACACTAACCCTGGGTTTAAGTGTGTTCATGTTAAGATGGCCAAACAGTATCTTTACCATGATTAAGCTACTATGGTTTTTAAAAGGTAACTTATACTTGTGAAATTAATAGAAAATATTTCAATAGAAATATATATAAATATATATAATGTGTGTGTGTGTGTATTTACATTATATTGACAGGGCTCTCAAGTGTCACGCATTGAGCGTGACAGTCACTCATTTCGGTCTTTTGTCACGCACTCCCGCCACACATTGTATTTCTCACGCAGAAAACTATTTATAATATATTTAATATATGCCGCAGTCCCGCAGCGCACAAAAGTTATCTGGTCGCGCCGCTCTCACTATGGAAACCGGCAGGAATCAAGCGCGTATCCCCTAGAGCCTGCCACTTATCAGCCAATCAAAAAAAAAGAAATAGGCTACACAATAGCCAATCAGAAAATAGCACTATTGTATCTGGGTAAGATTTAACGCAACAACCAATGAAAGGCGTCATGCTCCGTCAAGTTTCGTCTCCTCCCCTGATCTGAGTCAGCAGCATGGATTTAGCGCGTTTATCAATCCGCAGGGGGCCGAGCAGAGCGAACATCAGTAGTACAAGGTGTGTGCAGGGCGGACTGGCCATGTTGACCTGGCGGCTGTTCTGACCCGCCGTGCAGTCGTCTCAGGTTGACATGTGAAAGAGAGAGAGAGAGACAGACGCAGCGAGATGCTGCAAAATCAATCACAGAAATATTCTCCAGGAAGGGAGCAGGTCAGTCACCAGTAAAAGCACGCGTCTATATATTGCTTATTAACGTAACAGGTTTTAAAGTCATGTGCTGGCGCGATGCATTGCATTATGTACAGTTGTTGTACTGAACGCATCAGGCAGATCATTTCATGCAGCGAAACACCAGGTGATTGTGAAGTGTATCCTTTTATAAAACTAGTTTTTTTTTTGTGGAAAAACTGGATCAAACGTGCAAATTGAGCTTTTAATGGGCATTTCACCTTATATTTGCAGTAAAATAGCTTTTTTAAAATCTAATAATATAATTAAATTATAGCTTATTAAATATGTTTGTTTCATTTCATTTAAAATATTAATATTTTAACATTTGAACTCCTTCCTTTTAAAAAGTGTAAGGCACCTGTGTATTTGTCTTTGGTATGGTAGTATAATGTGTATTCCTAGTAAGTTTTTGAGGGTTCAACATGGTATTTTTAATATTAGCTTGGCTTGGTTTACCTATCTTAACATTTTAAACAATACTAAAACGTATCAACAAGTAAAGTAAAATAAAACAACAAGTAAAAGAAAAACGTTTTGATTAAACTATATCAGAAAGTAGTAAGTACCCATCCAGATTGTTTTATCCATTGTGGTAGCCCTTGCTTATAAAAAGGTTGGAGACCCCTGACCTACAGTATAGACATAGGGGCTGTTTCCCAAACAGGGCTTAAGTCTTGTTCAAGACTAAAATGCCTGTTTGAGTTTTAGTTCTTAACTAAAAGTAGCTTGCACTAACATATCTTAAAATACATCAGTCACGTTGTTTTGTCTCAAGATGCACACCTGTAATATTTTTGTGCTTGTAAAAACTACATAAACATCCTAATATAACTAAGGCCTTGTCCTGGCTTAATCTAAACCCTGTCCTGAAAACCACATCATAATGCATCTTGACAACTCAGTATTAAGGTAGATCACTTGTTGGTCATTCCCCTTTTCTAAATTTTAGATCTGTATAATTTCCAGATTAACACAGTGGCTATCAACTAATAATATTAACCTATAAGATTAGCAAATCCGGTTTATGTTTACATTTATGTGAACACACACATTTATCTTATTTTCTGGTTAAAAGTTTATTTTGTCAAAAAAAATCCTTGGCTAAGGTTTCTATGTGAGCATAGAAATGCAAACAGTAAAATGATGTGTTTGTACTGGAAATGTGTACGTGTATTTACACAGTGAATAATGAATCAGGAAGTCTTCATTGTAAAAAAATCTCCATTCCCAAATGAACATTTTCTAGTCCCATATATGACACACAGGGAATACAATGGAATAGTGGATTGCAATAAGGTTAGTAGTATACAACCTAATAGTTAAATAATATTTGGGGTGGTGGGGGTTGGGGTATTTGGAGGGGTGTCACTCTTGCCTGTCTTCAAAACTTGAGAGCCCTGTATTGAAAAGTAAACCTTATCATGGTTTTACTACAGAGAAAGTTATTCCTGTTGAACATCCACACAAGGCTCATTAGTGGCTCATTATTCAACTCTTTTGTCTCTCAGCTGTCAATCACTGATTATTCAGGAGCTTTCCCGCCTCCATGCATACAGCCTTTCCCAAGCAAAAGTGTCTTAGAAATTGTAAATCAATATCTTGCTTTATGTGATTGAGTAGGCCATATGATTTTCACATCATTTTGAAGAAAAAACTCTAGACTACTAGATCCAGTTTGGAAAGTCTTGGGAAAACATGTTTAGAATGAGTTTTGTAGAGCTATATCAGTGACTTAAAAATTTTGCTTTTTCAAAAACCACGCATAAACATTTTTCTCTCAAAAATACAAACACGTACATACATGTTGATTATATAATATTGTAGCCCAGTTTGTGATGAACACAGTGTTATGAGACTTTTGCCATTAATATGTTTTTAAGCAACTGAAAAAAGCACAAATGTCAGTGCATGTCAAAACTTCCCAAGGGCCCTAAAAACCCCTTAGACCCCAGAGGGTTAACACCATTATTTTCGAAGTGGCACAGTGCATTGGACTGTCGCCGGATCACAGCAAGAAGGTCTAAGGTTTGGGCCTTGGCAGGGTCAGGAGGTTCTCCCTGTGTCAGCGTGGGTTTACTCTGAAATACTGTATCTGCTTTATGGTTGTACTCAGGGCAGCATCACCGTAATAAATCCCTCTAAAGATCATATGTCTACAGAACAGAGCATGCCTGTGATTCTGTTTAGGTTCATGGTTAGATAGTGATTGCTAGTTACACAGACGGTTCCACAGTGAATAAAAACATTTACTCTTTCATGCACTTTTCTGAGAAATCTACTGTCAGAACTCTACGTGAACCTAAACGAGGAAATAAGGAGAGAAGGTAGGAAATGACCCCTGAGAGCAAGGTTTTGCACTCATTACCCTGTGGTTCTCCAGTGGCGCATTGTTGACGAGCAATCACAGGGGTCGACTGTTCTCGCCTCTCTTCGCTCTCAGCTAGAGAGACAACACGCTAATTGATGCAGTTGCACTGAGAGCATTTAAAAAGTAGAGGCCTCACGTCCGCATGTTGGGGTTTACTCGCACCTCCCCTCTGACCTTCTCTCTCCTCAACAGCCCTCCCCTGTGTCAGCCTGAGGACCTGGCAGGATATTATCCTTATGTTTGCAGGAAGCTTTTCAAGGAGGGTGAGGAGAAAGAGGTCTCTGTGGAGCAGAGGAGAGAAAGAGGGAGCAGCCCCGCATTTCACAGACCTCCTCTGTGTCTCTGTTTTATCTCTCATTAATGACCGCCTGTGTGAATCGAGGCCAACAGCGCTGGACGCTGGCTCCATGCCATGCCAGAGCCAGAATACGTAAACAGCAGAGCACAAAAGTCTCCTAGCATCCGAGCGCAGATCCTGTTTCACATGGGTAGTGTGCCTTTAAGAGCACAGGTGACTAACAGATGCCCATTCAAGTTGCTGTGAAAAACAAGAGCCCAATTGCAAATGTGGCACTTTCTAGGCTTAGAGTCGTTGATTAGGTGGCCCCCTTGTGGTGGGTATGTGAGCCTTTTGTCACAATTTGGACTGATTCATTGTTGGAGGGATCTTGTGAGGTTCATTGAATCTACTGTAGATTCAGACTTTTGGCAAACTGTCCAATTTTCTAATTTAAAAGATGGCTGTCAAAAACAAACACACTCTAAAATGGCTGGGTTATTTTTGACCCATAATAGGTAAATATTGGACAGAACACACAGCTGGGTTAAAATTAATCCAGCCATTTTTAGAGTGCACAGTAAAAATACAAATATTTTAAAAGGCTGGCCCATTCGAACAACAGCGGCTGATCCTGGTGTAAATAATAAGAAAAGTACTGCTTTATTGTAATGGTTGTTTACCAAATTGCATCTTTTTAAAGTTCATTTTGTGGAGTACAGATCAGGTTAAATGCAATCAAATACCCTGTTTATTAAAAATATAAGTATGCAGAATTTGAACCTAGGTCTCTTTGATCATATTACTGTACTCCTAAAGGATCCCATGCTGTTTAGGTCCAGCCCATCTCTTCCTACTGGTAACAGAGTTGATTAACTGCAGCTTTATATCCACTAGTCCAACAAACCTGGCACTTTACACGTGTCTGGAACAAATGTGGTGTGTTTGATCTCAAAGGGGGTTGAGTTTTTCCTTATGACATGCAATTTTGCATTCAAATTAAAGTAAATAAGAGAGAGGAAAATAAAATAAACAATCTGTCAAAAGCTGTCAAGTGTAACCAAGCCCTAGGCATGTTTCCTTCTCCACTGTACAGTCAAGAAGATCTTTTAAGGGCACCTATTTCATTGCTAAAAACAATGTTATTTTGTGTATTTGGTATAATACAATGTGTTTGCGTGGTTTTTGATTAAAAACTCATTATTTTTGTAGCTCCAGATTTCTGTCTCTTCCTGAAAAACACAGATTCATGTACAAAACTCATTGATTTAAAAAGCTCTGTGTCCCTGATTGGCCAGCTTATCTGTACATTGTGATTGGCCTGAATACCTCTGATGTCAGCCTTACTGTAAATGTGACGCTCCTTACCATGTTTGAAGGACTCGGTTACAATGTAAGGCTAACAGGAGTTAACTTACCGGCTGAATCCAAAGCGGGAGGAATTATGTCGGTCTTTACTACATCACAAATCCCAGGAAGTAAAATGTTGCCTACAATCTGTGTGTTTGTTGTAGTTCAATAAAAGAGATTTACGTTGGAGACGATAACTCGTGTCATCGTTTACTTTGGTTATGTACCTTTTGCATATCGTTAACATGTACTAATACACACCCACACCAAAGGAAATGTAAAATAGTGAATCGGATAAATGACTGTACTACTTTTCACGTGGGCATGTGTATATACACACAAAAATGTATACATTTAAGAAAATTGTATTTTGGTAGTGCAGTATCCTTATTCAGATTGAATGCTCCTATCAAATACCTTTTTTCTTGAAATCAGTTGGTCTGATTATGAATGTTGATTGATGAAAAATATTACATTTACATGTATACCCTTGACAGATGTTTTCTTCAAAAAATTACTTGACATGCTGAGAAAATTGTGTAGTAGTGTAACTCTGAAGTTTTCATTTGAATGCTAATGTGTTTTAACTTCAGACGGTGGAGGGTGCATGTAGTAAATCTTAATGAAACAGCACAATTTCATTCTGAGCCACCGAACGACCTTATTTATTATATACATTTCCCCAGCCAGTCATGAATATGTTTGCTTAAAATTAGCAGATATTTGTTTTGCATCTTACATGTCTCTGAGAGATCTCCTCTCAGGCATGTTTGTGATGTACAATAATGTGAGCCTCGTGTGTATTATATCAAAAGATTTTGCTTAACCCTTTCCCTGCCATTGATGAGTTAAAGGGACACTTCACCCATTTGCATAAAGCTTTGTATAGTTAGAACCCCAGTCATGTTTTTTATTGGTCATGCATCATTTCCTCAGTTGCCGCTGAGACAGGAGAAATACTGATTTCAGTGTTGCACTTCCTTCTTTCAATGATGTAAAAATCATCATTTTTCATCATTGAAAGAAGGAACTGCAATATCTTTGTTGAGGGGGTGAGACTACAAACACCCATTTTCTCGGTCAAATAGGCACCAAATTCTAAATGCATGTTACATTTCGACTACAAATATGACACACTTTCAATAAAGATTAATGTTTCTACTGGTGAAATGCTCCTTTAACTTGTTAAATAAGAAAAAATGCTCTTCTGCCAATGTTGAGTTTTTCCGGCAATCCGTATTTCCGCTATCTCCCAACTTAAAAAACACGGAAGTATCCCCTTAGGGCAAACAGTTCAAGCTCTGTATGTTTTGATCATCACTCTAAATTTGATCTCTATCAAAAGTCTCTATCTCTATCAAAAGACCTTTACAAAAATGCAATTATCTCTGTTTTTTTCTTAAAATGTGGTATTTAAAAAAAAACTTCTAATATTTGAGAGGTGATAAAAAGAGAACAAATAAAGGTAGGATTTTTAGTTTGAGAGCAGAGGGTCAGTTCTTTCATTTTATATATATCGTATATTTATATATTTAAAGAAGAACATTTTCTGGAAGTGAAAATCATTAAAAATGCTGGAGCTGGCTGGCGACTTTTTTTTCTTTAAACGCTGGCAGAGAAAAAGTAAAATCACATTGTACTGTTTGTGTGGAGACTACAGAAGATAGGGACAATGCTTATACATGCAACAGAGATGTACTGTATATCTGTGTATGGTGGAACAAACCTAGCTTTGTTTTGGATTTGAGATCATGCAATCTCCCAAAGCAGGTCAGGTGCTGTTGTCGGTCACCTCTATCTAGGTGGGCTTCATGAGTGTGTATGTGTATGACAGCCCAGGTGTGTCCAGGTATATGGGAGAGGAGATTGACCACCCACAGATTAGTAGTAAAACGTTCCAGCCCTATAGCTTTGACTGAGGTGGTCAGATGTGCTCTATACTGTTCATGGAGAAATTGCCAGTCATCCATATCCAACTCACATACATGCACACATGGACAGCATACCTGAATCTCTTATTTAGCTTTTGCATTTTTCCATTTGACATACCACTAGAATTTAAACAGTATATTCAGGGCAGACACTTACTATGGAAAGTTTCTTTACAGGAGGCAAAACTATTCAATCTTCTATGCACTGCGTTGCGATACATGCTAAACATTTGAGTAATTTTGAAAAAAAAAAAGTATTTGTCAGCAATAAAAAACTTTTTCTGTTTGAATGAAATTAATAGTGATTTGTTTGGGTCTGTTTATTTGGAAATGCTGAGCTATAAAGATAAACTTATCATAAGGAAGAGACCTGATCAAACAGAATTGATTTGGTCTTATCTATTTAAAACAGTTCCGAGAAAACTTTATAAAGGGCACATGAGGCCGAGTTATAAACCAGTGCTATAATTTATAATCTCATAAGCACAGTAATCATACCATTGTTACAGTTTGATCCTTCCACAATGTGATGGTCCAATGAGGAACAAAATTACAGCTTAGTTAATATATACTCTTTAGTAATAATTCATTGTGTTCATTAAGTTAAACTATAATATGATTAAACAAACCTGTAATGTTATGAGATAATAAAGACTGATTGTGTATTGTTAAATAATGCGACACTGTGATGATCTTTCTATTGAATTTCTATTTTTATTGCTGTCTGCACTCAAAACCAAACATATAGGCTGACTCATTTGGTCTAATTTCCGTGTCTATTTACTTGTTTGGCAAACAGTTTTATCCAATTGTACAGTGCATTCAAGGTATACATTTTCATCAAAATCTGTGTACCCATAGTTGGTTCAAATAGGGACAAACCCAACTGTTGCGTTAGAAATAGCCTTATGCTGGGTTGTTGTTACCCAACTATGGGCTGAAACAACCTTGCATTTCGGTTTGTCTATATTTGATGCAACTATGAGTTAAAACAACCTAACATTTTTTAGAGTGACCAGTTGAGCTACAGTACATAAACACTATGAGGTAGTTATAACAATAAATATATCAATCAATCAACAAGACTTAAAGATTTCTTTACTTTACGGTTCATATAAATCAGTATTATGATTGACCATTTTAAACTAAATGGGCTTCATGCCCAGCTGCACTACTTCCTGAACTTCAGCCAGCTCCTTGTTTCCTGTCTACCATTATTGGACAAACTGATTAATCCAGGTGTGCCTGACCTCAGTAGTCACAACAACAATAATCAGACACACCTGGATTAATCAATTTGTCCAATAATGGCAGACAGGAAACAAGGAGCTGGCTGAAGTTCAGGAAGTAGTGCAGCTGGGCATAAAGCCTATTAAATGATTAAAACAAAATGGTAATGATATCGCCGCCTGCTAAAGAACAATTCCATAAAAATCAATGACATTTTAACCAGAAATTTTACTTGAGGAGTAAAATCTCATTCATTGCTTTCAAACATGTCATTAATCTAGTGCAGAGTAATTACCTCATAAGTTCTGGTGTTACCAAGTTTTGCTCCAGTTGTCAAATTCAATCTGAAATCTAAATTATTACTTAGCCTTTGTTTTTGTGTTGCTGCTGTCTCCTGTATTATTTCCTTAATGAAGTATGCCAAACCTAAAGCTATATGATGATGGATGGCTTTAATATGATGCATATGCTCAGTCACTATGATTGGAGGTCAACCAACATATTTTTCTACCACAGAGCATTACTTTCAACAGTGCGGTCATATGAACTACACAGTTATCATGTTTATTAACAAGCATTGACAATTATTTTATAAAGTGTGTGTGTGTGCGTAATAATAATAAATAATGGTAAAGTAACAGTATTCTATCAAGAATATGATGGCCATGATCCAGGCTGCAAAACACCAACATTACCAGCTTCTTAAATTAATCCAGTTCCTATCGATGTCACAAACTTCACATCTATAACATGTCGAATCCCTAACTGAGGTGGGCACCATGGAGGGCCTCCGGTGAGAGGTTGATGGTTTGTGACTGTTGATCTCATTTTGTAAGATTTAGGAGATGCTCGAATTCGTGCTTTCTCACCTTTAGAGCCTAAGCTTTTTGCTCACAAGCTACCCATGGGGATCAGTGTGAAAGCAGTCACAGTCTTTGCTCACAGAGAAGAGACGTATCTTTAAGGCGAGGGAGCGAGGCTACTTTCTTTTTGGCTTTTGTTGTCTTAAAGATGTGCAGCTTTTTCACATGGCTGCCCACTCTGTGGGTGGGCGAATGAATGGCTTTACTAGACATAAGGAGGATGTGAATGGTGTCAAATTAGGCTCCTGGGACAAAATAACCCCAAAGGGGGCGATAATACTGTGTAGGTTGTTAGGAGGGTTCAACAGTCACTGTGTCAAAAAGCAAGAGCTTTAAAAGACATACCCTGAATCCTTATGCAGTAATTACTCCTGTTTTTTCATTCTCTTCATTCATTAAAGTTTCCTAAATAAAATAACCCACCTTATTAGGTAATCAACTTTGAGATCAGGGATATATTGAAAGCATTTGCTAGCCGGGGTTGCTTGACATTTCTATTTTTCCCATCTGCAAAGTTAGAAAAGGCAAAGTATATTTGTAAGTTTTTCAGAAAATGAAATCGATATTCATATTTGTCATATGGAAATTTAGTATTTTTGTGACTTTAAGGTTAAAACTTGCAAATCTAAAAGAACTAAATCTGATTTGAGTGCAATATGCATCAACTGAAAAGCACCCCTGTTTTAAGATGTGCCTCTTATATTCCTGTAGTTCAGTATGATTATGTTTAATTGGTTAAACAAGGTGTTAAAAGGGCAAAGGTTTGGGTCCAATTTCCAGCGAACAAATACCAATAAAAATTTATATCGCTTGAATGCACTTTGTCTCATCATATTTATCCAACAAGTATGTCTGTGTATGTCTCATTTTAAATTTCAAAACCTGTAATACAGTATGTAAATCAATGTTGTTTTTGTATTGATATTCAAGTACTTTATTTGAAAAAGTAACAAAAATAACCAGCAAACCAAAAGGGTTGCAACTATAAATCAGCCGATTATGCATGAATTATGGTGAATACGCTACATCCAAAAGCCAGAGGGCACTCTCGTGCATAAACTCAATATCCACCGCAGTAGGAGTACCATTTACACACGCAACTTCAGGAAATGCCTATAAACTAGTGTTGTCACGATACCAAAAATTATTGGTTCGATACCGATACTATTTCAATGGTTTCGATTCCGATACTTTTTCTGAAAAGGGAGAAACACTCTCAAATCTCATTGCTGTGCTTTATATTAAAAACGGGACAACATTCTAATCATATAACACACAGCAGATATATTAAACATTTAAGCAAAATATAAAATATATCAAAATTTAAAAAATAAATTAGAGCAATGGCATTCAAGGTAAAAAAAGAATAATTTTAGCAGCATTATTTTAGTTTTTCTCTAGTGAGCATTAGCATAGTAAAAAAAAAGTACTTAAACAAATGCATTGCTTTTTGTTTATTAATGTTAATACATTAACATTTATATGATAAACAGATTATAGTGTAAATGTGAAAATATCCCTTACTGAACGACATGAGGGTTAATAAATGACGTGTTTTTGTGAACTTAATTCCGCGGGACACGAGTATTGGAATCGTTTTAAAATTTCAGTATCGATATGTATCGAAATATCGATAATTTTGACAACACTACTATAAACATTATTAAATTATTAAATATCGCTGTTCTTAAAACCTTTTCAGGTGTTAATGATAATAAAGAATGTTTATAAGGATGACAAGTGTTCCTTTTTTCAATGCATGTTATAAACGACTCAAACTCATTTAAGATTTAAGATTGATAAGAACTTTCTACTTAATAAAAAGCCATAGTAGGCCTACATGAAAAAGCTAATAGTGTATATATATATAAAATATATTAATATATAATAATATTGTGTGTGTGTAATTCAACATCAATATCAGACAGGTATTATTAGTGTGTATCTGCATTTATTGTCCCAACCCTAAAAGCTGCCAACAAACATGCTTTGGTTATAATACTTAGTCAACAAGACATGAATCGAACAAAATAGGGCTGCATGATTAATCGTATGGAATTGCTATGCGCATCTTGTCAGTAAATCCAGTTTCCTGATTAGTAGTAAATTGCCATCACCTGCTTTCAGAAGGAGCGGCATTTACTACACAAAGCCATAGTTCCACGAAAATCTAGGCCATACAGTATCTTGATCATTATCGCATTATATTATAAATGCGATATGTCCTAGCTTGATAAGATGTGCATGACAATTTCATACGATTAATCATGCAGCCCTAGAACAAAATGCACTCTGGTGCTTTACGTTTCCATAGAAGAACCATTTTTGGGTACATTTTTCCACAAAGAACGTATAACATCTGAAGAACCTTTCTTTCGGTTTCACAAAAGGTTCTTTGTGGTACAAAAGGTTTTTCAGATTATAAAAAGGTAATAAAGAAATGATCCTTTGAAGAACCTTTGACTGGTACCTATACAATTATTTTATGGCATTGCTTTTATGCACTTTTATATTTAAGAGTGGAGGCTGTTAGACAGTTGCAAACTTAAAAGTATGAAAACGTCAAAACACGTAACACTGCAAATTTAAATAAAAGCATAAACGTGATTAAAGCTCTCAGAACCATTTAGAAAGGTAACATTTTAACACATAAATAGAACTAAAGAGCCTGTCAGCATTTGAGTCAGCACTTAGCCATTTTCAGGGCAATTTAACCAACAAGCCCAATTACGCATTCAGAAAATGCCACACCTGATTTATGGGATTGATCTTTAAAAAGAATGAAATAAGATGCAGTGAACTTTATATTTTCTACTTTGAGGAATAAATCCCTTTAGGTCTAGATTTGAAACATGATTTGCTGGGCATCATCACGTCGTGGCGAGGCATATGGCAGACAGTTTAATGAGGCATCATGCTTGTTTACATTTTCAGTGAGGCTTTGAAGAGTGTTGCCTTATGTCAGTTTGAGTTTTGATGGTCTATGTCATTGATTAGGTGTAATTGGTTAGGTGTCCTCTAAGCACAGCATGAAGCAAGTGAAAAATTTTCTCTCTACCAACATGGGGTGTTTCAAACTTGTCTTTTAGCTCCTAATTTTACATTTTATTGCACAGCTACACGCAAACATTGGTCAAGTTGCCAAAAGATGTAAGATCAGTCCCGATAAACTGTCATCTGCTGTCTAAACAAAGTCAAGTGGTAAATACATCAGGCAGCCAAGATTTAGATTAATGGAGTCTTGTCAGACCCGTTTGTGTGGGCAGTGTATGTGAGGAAATATATCTGACAGACATATTTTGCATTCTCTAGGCCGAATTCCAAAGATATTATTCTGATTAAATCAATAATTTGCAGATAGAACGCTATTAAAATCTAAAAAACTTACTAAACTATTAATGCTAGCATATTAATAATACTAATAGTACATTATATTAAACTATATCAATTTCACATTTCACATTTAAATTAACTTGTGGAAGCATTATTGTATCATAGACATGGGGTTGTGGTGGTAAAGGGATGTCTTAAGGATAGGGTACAGTTTATATCCTTGTGTTGTGAACTTTAGTACTCCATATACTTTGTAAACATTTTAGGAACTTGTAAAAAATGTTGTAAAGTGGGTATGTTTTCAAAAATAATGCCACAAATAGTTTTTATTTATCAATTAACTTTATAGAAAGTGCAGTAAACATAAAAATAAAACTGCTTTTGGTGACCTCCCTTTGCCTTTATAAAACACCTAAGAGAACTGATCCCAGTTTAGTTTTTACGGTGGTTGGCTGTAGGATGTTCTGAGCATCTAGCACAGTTCTTTCTTTTGTGGATTTCGACTGTATCTCTGGTGTAATCCCAGAATGACTTGCTCATGTTGAGATAAGGGGTCTTTAGGGATTATACTGGTGGGCTCTATAGGGTTCAAACTGTCTGCTGCAGGACTCATTGTTCTGTCTGCTAAGTTCTTTATAAAATGTTTCACAAAAAAAAGACTTTTGCACAGTACTATAAAGTGACGAAAAAACTTCACGTAATATATGACATTGTATTTTGAATTTCTGAAATTAGTTGAGTTTCTTTCAAGTGCTTCAGTCAGCCCGGTTAATTAGTTAATTTTTTCACTGTGTCTTGTTTTTATTTTATTTATTTAGATTATAAAAGTGGCAACACTCTTAGAACGAATGTGTTAAAACAACACATTTGTGTTGATTCTGGGACAACACACTAAATGTGTCATTTTTCAGACGAACACATTTTCAGTTATTTTAGAAAATGTTTTAGATCTTTCAGTTAATCAAATGTAAAGTTACAGGGTCCACGTCTTTTAAGTCCAAAAAATATGCATCCATCCTTCACAAAAGAAATCCAAACGGCTCCACGATGATAAACAAAGGCTTTCTGAGGGTAATCTGTGCCATTTTGATGTAAAAATATCCAAATTTAAAACTTTATAAACGAAAATAACTAGCTTCCGTCAACGCTGCCATCTTAGACTCCTATGTATTCAGGATAGAGTGTTAGCGTAGTGTATGCACTTTTCTTAGTGAAATATGACAAATTCGGAGGGCGGGGGCACAGAGCAGCAGCTAAAGACATTGTGTGTTTGGGGTGTTTTTTCCCTAGACAGTAATAGGTGAGCTGGACCTAGAGAAGACGATGACCTCTGCCAAAAATAATCATTATGTAACAGTGTAAATTTCATGATTAACTGAAAAGCACATTTTTCAGCATGGCTGATGAATAAATTTTTGGAACAAGGAATTGATGTTATTTTATAATGTCTATTTTTAGTGACAGCAAGTGACAGCTTTTGTACCTGGAGCGTTCTTTGCTTTTGCTTGCCTTGTTTATAAGATCATTCTCTCTGGTACTTTAAATCATTTAATTGTGGTTTATGTTCCCTTTTAGTCTTTTGTCTGTTGTTTTACTGTTCTGGGATCAAAAGAGATAGCTGGAGAATGTCATTGAGGGCCTCGCATAAAGCCTGTTTTTCATACACAGATGATGACAGACCACTTTAATATAATACCAGAAAAATGAACGCTCATTATTGAGAGCATGAGAATAAAAAAGAAAAAACCCAAGACTGCATAATAAGGATCATTGTATTTGAGAACAGTTGTGCGTCAGTTTGAGCATCCTTGTTTTTGTACTCAGTTTTGAGGGTTCTGAAATGTATTTTTTTCATTATAAAATATAATCATCTGTAGTTGGGTATCATTTGAATTGATTAAGAAAAGAAAGTGCTTTGATTTAAAGCACAGTCAGTACTGCGGTGCAATGGATAGTGTGCATGCTGATGCTATATAGAGAGCTGTTGTTTCATAAGCACCAAGTTTTGAGTCTGGTCTGTGTCATTTGTCTATTCTGTTTTTGGTTTTATCCACAAAATTAGGGGCGACACTTATGTTTCAGATGTGTTTTTTTTAGTACGCCCCCTTCTCCTTGACTCAACAAGTATGTTATAATTCAGAAAAACCTAGAAAAGCCTCCAGGTCGCTTGTTCGCCCCTGAAGACGGGCAAAAAATGCTTTGCATGAATAAATACTTATGCTGTGTGTTCATTGAAGTTTATAAATAAAGCTAAAGTCTTGCTTCAACTCAGACTTTCACTAGTCTGCAATTTGTCTCTGACAGAGGAGGATGGATAGGAGGGGTAGAAAGAAAAATACCATAAATTTGCCGACTTGGAGATATCACTGAGACCTTAACATCAATAAACCAGAGACATTATCTTTACTTAACCCTATAAGTCCCTCAGGGTCATTTTGACCCCCAAGCCTTCCCTTCATCTCAGTGGAATAAGACTTTGTGACTTTTCTAGATTATCTGTCAATATTCATATAAAAAAACTGGGATTGATTCGGTCGTTCTGAAGATTTTTTTTACAAAAGATGCCCTTGGGGGTCCTTAATTGAAAATGGATGGAAAATACCAAAAAATATTTTTTATTTGTCAGAAAAAAATCAATGCATCCAGACTAAATCTGAAAATTACAACACAGAAAAGAAGGCCTGGTACTACAGTAGAGAACAAATGCAATATAGAAAAGACATGCTCAATCACACACACACGCGAGCGAGCACACACACACATGAGAGCACACACACACACGCGCGCACGTTCTGGTTTCCATGTTTTTTGGGGACATTCCATAGACGTAATGCATTTTATTCTGTACAAACTGTATATTCTATTCCCCTTACCTGCCCCATTCCCTAACCCCAACCATCACAGGAAACTGTCTGATACCTTAGATTTTCAAGAAACATCATTCTGTTTGATTTATTAGCTTGTTTCCTCATGGGGACATCAAAATGTCCCCACAAGGTCACAAAAATACTGGTATTCCTATCTTTGTGGGGACAATTGGTCCCCCCAACGTGATAATTACCCGGCCGCACACACACACACACACACACACACACACACACACACACACACACACACACACACACACACACACACACAAACACACACATTCAGTCGAATTTCTATGGCATTTTGCAAAAACAGTCATTTCAAAATGCATCAAAAAGTACAAAAAATACTACTTTTTGAAATATTATTTATTTTTAATGTCCTTTCTAATGTCTATATATACATAAATTCACAAAATGTATCACTAAAGTTGTGATGTGAGCAGTTGGCCACATCCAGTGAAATGAATGGGTCTTTATGTCCCTCTGCTGGTAAAATTATTTATTTCCTAAACTTTATTTCCTAATTCTTTTATGTTTTTCTAACCAGCAGATGACCGATATCAAAACATTATATCAATATCTTAAACAATTTAAATCAAATTTAGATCATAATTTATGTAAATGTTTCATAAAAAATTATATTTTACATGCAAGCTAATGGTGTAGTTGAGGAATTTAGTGGTAAACAGGTACAAAAGTACTTCATATCTCCAAAAACACAGCATTAATGTATAGACGGGAATTAACAAAAAATAATATATTATTTGTATAATTAAAAATGTATATATTTTTAATCTCTCTTTTCAATTTGCTTGCAATTTGCTTATGAGGGTTAAAGGAATTTTCCCTTTTGAGGTTAGATCAGGACTACTTCTGAAGCAAATGATAGGGAAACATTGTAGCACACACAGTATGAGCGAATACATTCTGTGCAGCTTTTTCACTTCTAAAATCCTACACCTGGGTCCAGGCCTGTAAAGCTCTCACACGCTGTTAAGAATGTAACTCTTCTTAGGCCATGTTTACATTAGAGCATTTGCGTTTTAAAACGGCATTTTAAAATGAAAACGATCCTCGTTTATACTGGCATTTTAAAAAGAATCTTCATCCACACTATACACCACCATAAACGCATGAAACATGACCAATCACGTAACTGGGCATGCGCATAAAAGTGTAAAATAACTTATTACTCTAATAATAGCTTACCTTTGCACGTTTATGCAGCCTAGGGGTGTGCGATATTGACAAAAAGTCATACATGGGTCCTTTGCTGGCAACTATAACAGACACTATTTTTGAACCTATAAAAATGTGTTTGGGAAAGTCTTATACTGTTCTATTTCCCCCCTACAACATATTAATATGAATAATAGGTTAATTTTGATTTTATAACTAAACAGAAAGGTCTTTATGATTTAAAAAGTAAACAGTACTAAACAGTAGCAAACTTGAAGCAAAAATAAATTTCAGCAAATGCAAACTTCAATCAAGCATAGTAAGAGGTGAAGTATTGCTTTAGCCTACCAGAAATTAATTTTTAAAAGTGTGCGAGGTCCGTGCACTTCCTCCGTTAGCAACACACAAATAGCTAAAAGCGCAAGCGCCTTAACAAGCATTATATTAATGACGTTGAGTTTATTGTTTTTATTAATTTATATTCACAAAACGTATCAACAAAACATCGATTAAAATTAAGAGACAAATTATCTGAAACGAAACTCATTTTAAAGTAGCAAACAAAACTTACATTAAACTGGAAAATAATGTCTGACCCATTACAATTCTCCCTTCATATTGGCCTTTACAACGCCTATATGGAGTTTAAAATTACAGTCTATCTTTCGTAAGCTAACTAAATTTAAACAAAACATAAACACTTATACTGTTCTAGCTCCCCCCTACAACATATTAATATGATTAATAGGTTAATTTTGATTTTATAACTAAACAGAAAGGTCTTTATGATTTAAAAAGAAAGCATTCAAGTGAACAGTACTAAACAGTAGCGAACTTGAAGCAAAAATAAATTTCAGCAAATTCAAACTTCAATCAAACATAGTAAGAGGTGAAGTATTGCTTTAGCCTATACCAGCAATGCTTATTGCATTAATTTTTAAAAGTGTGCGAGGTCCGTGCACGTCCTCCGCTAGCAACACACAAATAGCTAAAAGCCAAGCGCCTAAACGAGCATTAATATTAATGACGTTAAGTTTATTGTTTTTATTAATTTATATTCACAAAACTTATCAACAAAACATCGATTAAAATTAAGAGACAAATTATCTGAAACGAAATTCATTTTAAAGTAGCAAACAAAACTTACATTAAACTGGAAAATAATGTCTGACCCATTACAATTCTCCCTTCATATTGGCCTTTGCAACGCCTACATGGCGTTTAAAATTACAGTCTATCTTTCGTAAGCTAACTAAATTTAAACAAAACATAAACACATTAAACCCAACAACACTCAAACATTCATATAAAACAGACATTATATATAAGGATACATGTTAAAACAATCCGATATAGCGTTTATAATAGCTGGTTGGTAGATGTTTAATATTTTTGGCAAAACCTCCGTTGCAAAACAACATTTACATGAATAAAATAATTTTTACTTTGAAAATGATGCGCTGTCACGTTAACATCAGCTGTTCGTTTACATAAGACTCCGTCTACGTTCATTTACACTCAGAGCAACGTCTGAGTTCTCAAACTAAAACAGGGTCTTCAGCGTTTGCGAACGAATCCGTTTATGAGGGTCGAAAACGGTGATGTAGTGTAGATGAAAGGCGTAAACGTAGCAAAAGTAACGCGTTTTAAAGCATAAACGCATTAATGTAAACATAGCCTTAGACCCTGCCTGACTGAAAGAGCATTTATGACCTCACCAGAAATACCCAAATCTACCTCCTTTCATACAATTTAAGACCTTGTTGTCTTTGTGGAAAACATAGTGACAGTTTCCAAAAGAGAACTGGATGTAGAGAAGGGGAATTTCACTGGTTCATGACCCGTTTGTGTCCCAGAGCAACGGCAACTCCTCCCTAATAATCCTCTTAGCCAACATGTCAGGGTTAAAGGTCAGAGTATAACTTTTAGCAATTAAAGAGCATCTTCATAGGAAATTGTCTTGTAAACTTTGTCTTTAGTAAAATCACTAGTCTCAGTGAAAACAGATTTTTATTGTTGTCTTACAAAAATGTGCTTGTCTGATTTTATTGTGGATTCCCAGATATAGATAATGAGTTTAGATCAGGAGCAGACCGATAAACCTGCATACAAAGCTGCATTGTTCAGATGTGTATGTTATGATTAGTACAACCAAAGTCAGAAACAAAGTCGATTCGTAGACGTGATTTAATTTTTGAAATGTTGGAAAAGTTCATTCTCAAGAGAGTTTGTTTTTTATGACACTTCAGTTAAAAACAAATATGGGTTGAAGTTTGATAAAAGAAAACATGGGATTTGATCTTACCTAATAGGTTTTTACAGAAAAGAAATCAAGTTTTTTTTATCAAGGGCTTTTAAAAAATCAGTGAGAGTTTATGTACTGTACTGTGGGTAAGTTACAGCAAAAATGCCAATGAGTCAGTGCCTTGACTTGCTTGTGTACCAGAAAAATACTGACTGAAAAATTGCAAAAACCACTCACTTGGAGCCATAGCTGAAAGATGCAAACATGTTTTTCCAGGTCTTTTGAATCACCTTTGATTCATCTGAATGCAAAGCGATTGCTATTCTAATTTCTTCTTCTCTGCTTGAGAAAATATAAATTGCATCCCATGAAGTGCCTGCAGCAGTCATAAGAAATATGACACGAGAAAGAAACAGTACGTTTGATTTCTGGTGCTCAGTTTGTCTTCTCTCGAAATCTATCTTCTGGTGGTTTATTTCATTATTTGTTTTGGAGAAAAACAAATCATAGGCCACTTTTGATTTAGACAACATCAGAGAAGTTGAAACAGAACTCTTTCCTCATTTGATCTTTCCCTTGTACTTGTTTTCCCCTTCATGCACATGTGCACAAACTTGAGTGTCTGATAGCGATGTCTCTGTAATAAAAAATAATAACCTTATCACTGGATTCCTTCAGCATTTTTTGTATGCATAATGTTAGCTTTCAGCATTTGACTGTCTGATTTGATATACGGTAGTTGGAGGAAAATGCTGTCAGAAAAAATGCGTCTCAGACTATTTATTCAAATATTGAAGAATTTTTCAAGAATTGTCTCATCGGGTTAGAATAGCCGTCAGCAGGCCTGATATGCTTACTGTAATGTTAGCTTTATGCCTCTGCTTCAACTGTAAGAAAAATAATATACATATTTATATGTTCATTTAAATATTTGTGATATAGGACGTAATCTGAGCTGACAGATGCTATATAAGAAATCAGAAGTAGAACTTCATAGAAAGCAATCGAAAAGAAAAAGTTCTTACAAATCTTAAATATTATCAGGATCTGTTTAATGTCTTGGTGATGTTAAAAGGGGTCGCACACCGGACGAGAAGCGTCACGTCGCGTCTAGGGCAACTTGGTGGTATCATACACTGGAAGTGCACATTAAATAGCGATAGCTAAGTCAGGGGCTTGTAAATGCCCTCCAAAACGTTTTCGAGATGGATTTAAATCCGATCGCTCAAACCAGGTGGTCTGGGACGCATTTCAGACGAAACTGGACAAGTGTAAATCCATCTGGTTGATTAAACCACATATGTCAGCGCATAACTCCTCCCAAATGAAAACATGTCACCCGAAAGTTAGCCGGCAAATAGGCAAACAAAGACGACACTCTCGTTGCTTTATGGAGCGACGACAGCGGGTAAAAACCTCCCTATAACAAATAAAAGAGTCCAATGACAAACTCGAATAATATTAAACAAAGAAATAAAACTTTGAGAGAGAGAGTTTTGTGAACGCTTTTCCCCATCATGAACCTGTACGTTAAATCACAGCGGCGTCACTCTCTTGCTGCTCTGAACTGCTCGCTCCAGCTCATGC